>NC_072778.1:13770656-14070656 GCF_022539595.1 Amphiprion ocellaris | reverse complement strand
GGAGGCTCCACTGTACATCATATCACATTTAGAGCTGTTTCACTGTTTGTATTTATATTGTATCATGACCATCTTTGACTGTGTTGAGCTCAGTGCAGCTGCTGTATTAAGCATGATTTATTGTTGTGGACTGAAGCTGTCTCAAATTTTATTTTTATTTATTTATACAAAATATGTGATATTTTCAAATTCAGACACCCTACCTGATCCAACCCATACTTTTGCCCTAAACCTTAAAGCCACTTCTCTGTAAAAGATCCAGTTTGAAACCTGACTTGACCTGATAGCAACAGGAAATGTGATTTTGACACAGCACTGCAAGGGGTGAATAACGGGAACGGAAGGTTCACTGCAGAGGGAATGGCTCTGCCTTTGTTCATATATCCATTATAAATGTTTATTAGCAGCCTTGTTGGCAAAATGTCTTCACACCATCAAACCAAGACAAATTGGAAAAATCACACAGTTAATTTGGGAAGTATTCAGCCCACATTGTTGTCAGCCATAATGAAAGAGGGAAATGTAATCAAAGTAAAGTGAAGGAAGTCATGTTGCCATGAGTTGTCTTTGTGGGGTTTTTTAGAATATATATATATATATATATATATATATATATATATATATATATATATATATATATATATATATATATATATATATATATATATATATATATATATATTTATATATATATATATTTTTTTTTTATATATATAGTGAAAGACAGTATGGATTTTGAGGCATTGTGTTGATGAGAACAATAATTCTGGCTGTATGGGTAATAATATCACTTTGGATTGCAAAGGAGTGTGAAAATGTCAATACAGCTCCACTAGGAACTTCAGTAAATCATCTTTTCAAATTTCACCTCTTGGATGTGAGGGGAAACCCCTTTAAGAACCTCAAACAGAAGTCCAGTTGTTTTTTTTACTGAAGCTCCTAGGATCACTATGACCTGGGTGACTGAGAATCTCCACAGATTTTGTGCAAGTGCAAGACAGATTTCTGTCAACTTGTAAGCAAAAGTTATGTTGCCAGGGATTTTTATTTAACAGAACAGATGGAGGTCAGTGCTGGAAGCTCTGTATTTAAAAGTAAACCTCATTAGACAAGTGAAGTTGGGTCCATCCGTCATCACAAATGACCAAAAGTTCTTTACAGGTAAAATGGCTCACAAGGTTTTTTTTGGTTTCACAGTCCTACAGTGCAAACTGCTCTACTGTTTCCCCTCAGCTCCTCTCAGCTCGTCCATCAGTGTGCAGCCTACAGCCTCCAGCCCCCGGAGTCTTGCTTCCTCGCGTTAATTCCCCTGCAACAGACCCAAACCTCTCCCACTCTCTCTCTCTCCTTTTTTAAAAACATTATATTTTTGCGATTCTGTGTAGAAACCATCACCCTCAGCTGCCTGTTAATTGACCTGACTGACACTGAAGCGCACACGGCCGCTCACTGACACTCAGCTTCCTTGGGTTCTCTCTTTTTTTCCCCTCTGTTTTTTAATTTCAGTTTATTACTTCGTTACCCCGATAAGCCTTTTTCAGTTTAGCGCACCGTTACACTCTTTGGTCGCGATGCACCCCCCCTCATTCCCCTTGAGCGGCTGGAGATCGCGTTGCATGCCGGTACCTGCAGTCCTCACCCCTCCCAGCCTCTCCAGCGTCTAATCCTGGGCGTGGATAGCCGAGCACTACATCTCCCATGCTGTCATCGTGCACCCTTCTGCCCCTCTCTCCCTCTCCTCTCTCTCTCTCTCTCTCTCTCCCACCAGACTGGAGACTGGAGATACGGAACGGACTATCTTGACGACCCCCCCCTACCCTCCCCTCCTCCTCCCTCCCTCCCGCCCCCCCGGACTTTTTAGAACCGAAAAACCGTCGAGATTAGTGAGGAGCCACGGAACGGCGGCGGCGGGAGGCTGGACGCGGCCGTATCACAGTCGTGCCTGCGCGTCGTTCACATGCCATCTGGACGAGCGGGTTCGTAACTGTTTGTGTCATTAGACATCTTTTATGTGAGGCTGCTGATTAGCTGAGGAATTATTCAATAATTGGGAGAGAGAGAGGAGGAGAGGGGGGAGTCTTAAATGGGGCCGGAGAGGAGAGCAGAGGAGAAGCTCGGTGGGTCCGGGGGCTCGACGCCGAAGTGGCTCAGTCGGTCCAGCAGAAAGGGCCGATAAGAGAGACTGGAACACTTCACAGTAGGTCGGCCGTTGATAAATAACATTAGCCTGCCTCAACATGTAACAGCGCCGGGAGTAGTGGGGCTTCGCGGAGACTCCGCTGCGCAGGGAGCTGGAACCTACGCGTGCTGGAGGTGCTGGTGTTGGTGGTGGAACTGGTGTCGGTGGTGGTCAGCCTTTTCGTGGTCGCTCCAGTCCGTGTAATAAGTTGTGCTCTCCCGCCTCCTCTGGTCGCTCTCCAGCTGCCTACTTTTCCCACCTATTCGCCAGTAACTCCAGTTTCGGTGTTGTCAGCGGGCTGCAGTGGATTATCTGTGTTACTTTGGGCAGTTGATGAAACCACTGGTGGTAGTTTAGTTTGTTTCTCTCCCTCCTCCTCCTCCTCCTCGCATTGACTTGCCTTATCAGGAGATGTGACACATTGCCACATTGTGCTCTTTACGTCGCAGCCGCTCAGTAGAGGGAAATCTCTCCTGTCACTTGCTATAATTCCCCCCCAAACATCTGTCTTTCATGTCGAAACGTTTCAATCCCCCCTCATTTCGTGTGGAGGTGAAGGCAGCCTGTCTGTTCAGTCTGTCTGCAGATGAACCGATCACCTGAGAGCCAGTTGCCATTCTCTCATTATGATGACTGCTCGCCATCTCCAGCGAGAGACAGACAGCGACCCGGAGCTCTCCAGAGTTTTTCCGTGCTGATATTGATATCAGAGTGGAAACGTGTTGTTTCGTGAGTGCCCCGGTGTCACAACATGCATGTGCACTTTTCGGGACGCGTGTGGTGTTTTTGTCCTGGGAGCTGACCGGGTGGAAGTGGGGAGAATGCTTCCTTCGAGGCTGTGTTTTTTTTTTTTGTTTGTTTGTTTGTTTTGTTTTCCTGAAAGGTATTTCCAGGCTCGACTTTGTTTGGTCTGAGCAGTTGCCCAGTGGCGTGTGCGCGGACTGCTGCATACATTTGCTGGCCTACATCAGAGCGGATGAATTCAAATGTTGTGGCGGAGCAGAGCGCGATCGCAGCACAAAGACAAACTAGCTGTAAGCAACTGTTGTACGATAATGTATGCAGACCCTCCTTGCACACGGAGCCGTATCTGCATCGCTGGATCTCTTTCAGTCCGATGCTCGCAGATTCCAGCAGAGATCGGCGTGTCAGTCATTATGTGCATCATCTTCGTTATGTTTCATTGACTCCAGGGTGAAACGTTTCCATTCCCCCAAAGCTTTGACATAGATTTTATTTTTATTTTTTACACGGTCCCTTTTGTAGTCGTCTCATTTACTTGCAGATGCGCTCGTCTGCACTCACCTCTACCTACATACGAGGGGCTGTTGTGGCGTGTGTCCCCCGGTGTATGTATTTCAGCTGTTTGTTTTCAGATGACAGAAAGCTGTTTGCTTATTATTCACAATAGTGTTCCTGGCTTTCGTTGGTTTGTATATTCTGTTGTGAGTTCTTGAAGCAATAGAAGAGGTTACATGTCTAATTTAAGACTGATGAACATCTAACTCCACATGACCCTCACCTTAAAATCATAAATAATTAACCATCCACTCATACGTAATCAGCTATAAAAGCAAGGGACAAAACTTTTGCTAATTTTAAGTCATGCGCTAGTGTGCATGACTTAATCGGCACAATATACACTCACTAATAAAAATCATTTGAGCAGTCACAGCTGATTGCCTCATGGCAATTGGGGTCTGAGGGGTCATGGACCGCCTACGCAAGAGCCTCTGTTTGAAGTGATTGTTAAAAGCATTTCACACAAAAAAAAATCACAAGGTATATACAGTAAAATGTAGCGGTGTCCCATTTGTTTTTTTATCAGGAGCCTTTAATATTGAGAATCTGCTGACACTAATTTTATATAATGCTAAGTGCTTCAGTGGAAGGCAGCTGTACTGGTTTTTGGTTCTTGAAAATGTGTCACCTCTCATCCAAGAGTTCCCTCAGTTTAAAAATGAGGTATTGACAACCTGGATGACTAATAATCTACACAAGGCAAGTCTTATACGGTATTTAATTTATTATATTTTAGTTGTTTCCCCTAATACAGCTGGACAGTGCATAGTTAGGCTACAAAAAGTTAGTGAAGTAATTTAACATCCCTTACCACTCAAAAAATGTGCTTTGCCTTTTGCTCCTTGTCTTGAGTGTTTGATCTTCAGTGATACATATGTTGACAGTAGAAGGTTGATTTCACATTTATCTGCTGAACGTGTAAACTTTCTCTGTGCTCAACAAGCATGATTTTGTGACATCACAGCTGGTTTGGAAACCAAACTGCTGTCCGATATGTAACTTAAACAAGTGTGATGTGGAAACATGAACATCTAGTGAATAAATCTGTGGATGTTCTCAGTCATCCAGGTCATGATAAGTCTCAAGCAAGCATAAGTTATGGCAACTGGACTAACCTCGTGTGAGTCGAAAACGTTTCACCTCTCATCCAAGAGGCTTCTTCAGTTCTGAACTTCAGAAGTTAGTCCAGTTGCCATAACTTATGCTTGCTTGAGATCTAGTGAATATAAGCTGAAAATTTATTTATTTATTTATTTATTTTTTTGTGAAGTAGGAGTGGCTGTCAAGTGATTTTTGAAATTACTGAATGATTTCAAAGTGATTGAACTTTTTGGTGAAAAACACAAAAGAGTATATTTGTATGATCAAGGTTTTCCACGCATCTTCCAGAAAATACAACAGGTGCATCTCAGCTCAAGGACAGTAGGTTTCCAGAGTAGAAAAAGAGGTCTGAAGGTACAGTGTTTTTTGTATGTCTGTAGTGGATCTCTAAACATGTGTGACAGCTGCTCTGCTTAAAAAAAAGGTTTTCTTAGATGGTTTCCTATAGTACTCTTTTCCCCATGCCACAGTATTTTGTATGATAGTGGAGCAGAGTGTCATTGTGGATCCACTGTCGCAGGAAGAGTTAGTCAGTCGCTTTTCATTTCCAACATAAACAAAATAGTTTCAGCAGAACGTTATCAGGTTAACTTGCAAAATTACATGGAAAATGTGCAAAATGGTAGCAAACAATGTGAAAGGGGTGATCGTGCTGTTGGTGGCTTTTACCAGGGGTTCATTGACTCATAATCCCTCCGTGTTGCAGCTAATGCATTAGTTCTCACGCTACTCACTAAATAAGGAATTTTTAGAATTGATAGCTCACATTCTGGATAAATGGGCACTGACAAATTTTCAGTAATCACTGCATGCACCCAAATAAAACCAGAGGGAAAAACATGACAAATATGTTCCATCAGTTTACCACACTTCTCTCTGCTACCCTAAATTGTCTTCCTGCTCAGAGGACATTGTAACATATCTGACCGCTGAGCCTGTCTCGATGAAAGGAAGTTTTCAATTGCTCGATGTTGGCTACTGTGAATTACACGACTGCTTTATGGAATACTCCTTGTTCCTTCATGATGCCATAAATTAACTTATTTTCTGTAACTGAAATGAGAACACCATGACTGGTAATCACATCAAGTGTCTTTTCTTTCTTGTATATTCTGCAGCGCATCACTGTATTTCAAGGGAAACTCTCACCTGACTGACACCCCCTGAGGCATGCTGTGCTAAAGAAACACCTATGCAGGTAATTATTTTTTTTCTGTTGAAGTTAGATGACTTGATTAGAGCATTCTGTCCTCTTATCTAATTAACACTGGCCTCATGAACTTCTCTTATTACTCAGGTGGATCCCACACTAATGAATGTAGGGGATGGAGGCACGGTGAGCAGAGAGATCAGTGCTCCAAATAAAGCGTCTGCGAGTATGGTGGGAAATCCCCCCCAGACGCTTCCCCCTGAGTTTAGAGGAGATGTTACCCTCAGTCAGCAAAACAAGACCACTCCAACAAAAGACTGTAAGACAGTAAAAGCCTGTCTGGACACGAGCAATTACAACCACAGCCCTGAACTTTCTCCACCTCAACAGCCCAACAATGCACCAATGTCCAGCTCAGTCCTTGCCAGCTCAGAGAAGAGAACAGAAAAAAGGGCAGAAGCCCCTAAACTCAAAACAGATGGTGCTGGGGTCTTCCCCTCACCTCAGTGGTCAAGCAATTTAAAAAATAACCGGGAGGACTCGCTCAACCCCTGTCACAGTAATGTGACATCCAGTAAGAAATCACATTCGCAAACGCAATCTGTGCAAAGTGTTCCACCTGGGTTTCAGTGCTCTGCCATGTTTAAACCAGCCCAGCCTGTTGCCTTCCTTCCTTCCCCTAATTTTTCTTCTCCACTTTGTAAAATAACTCTTCCACCAGCATTGGGTCAGATTGCGGCATTGAGAGAAGCCACAGCCAGTCAGTTTCAGAAAGAAATTCGGCCTCAAAGCTCAGGTGTCGGAGGGACACCTCTCATGCGGACCTATCCCTATTCATTGTCTGTGGGCCGGACTCCAGCTGCAGAGAAAAAAACAGGCACATCAACTTCAAAACTCAAATCTAACCACTCATCAAGTAAGAATGCCAAATCTGTGGGAGAACGTAAGTCTTTAGCCTCTGTGGTAGCCTCACCAGCTATTGCCCTACCATTGCAGCACCCATCATTAACTTCAGGAGCAGCCACCCACTACACCTTGTCTCCTACTGCTGCCATTTGCTGTGGTTCTGCACTGGCCAGCATCACCTCTCAAAGCAGACTGCTGAACCATGTGGAGAAAGGCAACAGCATAGACAAGACAGCCATGGGGTCCATTAAAACAACACCTCCCTCTGCTGCAGAGGACCACACAGCTTGCTCAATTGAACCAAGAGACGTACCTCTTGATTTGTCTGCTAAATCAAAACGCCCAAGATGCATAAATGACCCTCCACTTACTATGATGGAGCCTCATAATAATGAGTCAAATCAGAGAGATTTTCTGAATTCAAAGAGGACTCATTCTACCACTTACAGCTCTGCTGTGCAATACCCAGTCTTACCAAATACACACAGAAATGGTTCTCATCAAAAGCAAATAAATAGGCCTCACAATCACCAGATCCCAGAGCCCAAACCCACTTGGGGTAAGGGATCTTCGCAGGACTCAATAAAAAACATCCCAGGCACATATGTAGGTGTGGCTAGCCCCATCCTGGCTTCTACTCTAAGGGGCAAAGATGGAAAAGGGACCTTTGCAGATGAATTTCAGAGTTTTGCAAAGCAGGAGTTTATATCTATAATTGACCAAGGAGAACATCTGGCCTCAGGAGGAAAGAAGCCATCTTGTCTGATGAAGGGTAACCAACATGCCCACAGTGGCAAGCATATTAAAAACACCAGCACAGCCATAACGAAGAACTGCCCCCCTAAAGGAGCCCTAACCACTGCCTTGTTGAGCTCTGCCAACACTCAGATTCATCCAAAATCTGCGCCTGGCAAACCAGGGGTGCCATACTCGACCACGGTTGTAAATCCAGCTTGGCAACAGCCATCACATCTTCCACAGCAAGCATCGTCCGTTCATAGAAAAATCACACAGGGATCTCCAAAGACCAAGGGCCTCCCAGTTACAGAAGCAAGTAAGTTTCAGAGTGGTCATCATAGCCCGTCCAAACCCGAGGATGATAAGTGGGAGAGAATGAAGTCTCCTCTGTCTAACCTTGCGTCCATTGTAAAACAGCAAGCTCTAGAAACGACAGCACTGACAGGCGATAATAACACTCAAGCCTCTCCTGTTGCATCAAGGAAAGCCGATGTCCCGAATCCACTTACTGGGAGCCAAGACATCCAATCTAAACATTCTTCTGCTTTCGAATACCCGCCATACTGGTCTGTGGAAAAATGGCCTGGTGTGCCATCTCAAGGGGATTTGACTCAAGCTATGAAAAGACATGAGAAGCCGAACACCACTGAGCCTTTGGAGAATAATACTGACATACACACCAGTCAGGGGGAGCACATGGGACTGCAAGCGAAGCAGGGCTCCTCCAAGCCTGCTGGCCAGTCTCATCTCTTTGGGAGCAATGCATCAACAAATGGGAACAGGATGGAGAGTAAACTAGCCCAGGTGTTGGAGGGGGAGATTTTGAGGAAAGAAAGTGGGACGTCAGACAGTCCTCCCAGTGAAAAGATGGAGGGCATGGTTGCATCTATTCTTACAGGCCAGTGTGCAGGGGGAGGCGATAAGTTTGAGAAGAAAACAAACGGAACCAAAGAGGAGTCGCCAACCAAAGCAAAAGCTGCTGCCATCAAACAAAAGAAGACGAGTCCTAAGAAGCCAGCAAAGGAGAAATCACCAGCAGACCCATTAAAGAAGGCTGGAGGAAAGAAAAAGCAAGACACAGAAAATACTCCGACCAAAGTGTCTTGCAATAAGAAGGTAAGTTATTAAGCGCTTCTCTTATTATCTCTCTTTGGTTTAAGTGAGTGGAAATATTTAAGGTAGCAATCATCTTTTAAGATTTTAACCACTCAATTGGCCATTCAGAATCCTCTTTCATCATAATAATCTAAGATTTAACTTTTGAGGGTTCATTGCTAGTCTGTTACTTGCTCTCCATCATAATGAAAGGTCTGTGATCAATAGCATCCAATACAGTGTGCTCACTCTGTCCCTTGTGTATTTCAGCGGAAGAAACAATGTACACCTGTGCTGGAGCCGACTCCATCTGTGGGAAAACTTTCCCCACAGAGGAAAGAGTCGATTTCAAGGGACAACATCAGTCCAAGCAAGGATGAGCAACCAACCCGCAACAAAGCAGGTAGAGTTTTTGTTTCTTATAATCCTGTGACATTTACTGCTCTTAGAAGTTTTCACAGTGTGCACAAATTTCTGATATCTATCACATATTTAATGATTCTTTCAGTTGTATCAGACATGTAGTTTTTATTGAGCTTATGGCTGGGTTACACTGGGCTCTTCACCTGCAGACAGTTTTCTGTAGTATGGTAGTTTGTGTGTGCTGACAGAAAATTTCTTGCATATCATCTGGTATTTTTCTGATATCTCAGTCGTATTCCAGGCATAGGAGCTGGTGTGAATGTAACAGTCAGATGTGATTTAATCAGTTACAGACAGCGGCAGCGGTCCTCAGAGTGTAGAGACTCCAGTGTCCCTCAATAGCTCTACCGTATCCAGTAAGGAGGCCGAAACTACAGAGAGCTCCTTCCCGAGACTCAGGAGAGGACGACGGCGAGGTGACGACGCTCGACTTGATCTCTGGGGCTTTGCAACGCCTTCCCCTCCACCACCACCAATGGCTCCTACAGCAGTTTCCCTGTCAGCCCCTCTGACTCCCGCCCAACCTGCCCGCCGCCCAAGAGGGAGGCCGCGATCAAACCCCCTGCCAGAGCGTATGCTGCAGGGCAAAGGCAAGACGGCCAGCACAGAGGGTGACACACCTGCTCAAAAGAAACGCCGGCGATGTCGTAACAAGAAGTATCAGACTGGTGAATACATCACTGAGAAAGACAAACTGGAAGATGGAGAGCATCACCAGGAGTCTGACTCCCTGAGACAGGACACTGAAACCCCGGCAGGTATGTAGTTTCACTCTGGAGATCAGTAAAGTTTTCATTTAACTGTTTCCAGGTCAAGTTCGTTCACTACCACAGCTTACATGATAACAGTCATTCATGATGGTACAGAATAAATCTTAAAACATTGACTGCTGCAGCTTCTCTGCATTTTTCTACAGTCCAGAAATGAAAAATTAACTGAGTTGCTAATTCACAGTCACAAAGATCGATCATTCAATCTATCAGCTCATTGACATAAAAGTAAACAACAGCTATTTTGATAATTGCTTAATTGATTTTAATTATATCATTAAGAAGGAAATATATGTGAAAATGGTCTTTAGTTATTATTAGTGGTTCTTTTAGTCCTTTAACCGCATCAAACATTAGTTGGTAACAGCCTCACAAAATAGCCTGAATCATTCTGTTTTAATGCCATTATACATTAATTCTGTTTTTGGCTGCTGACCATACTAAGTGACAAAACATTTGGCTGTGCTGGCTTGTGATGCGTATTTGTCATCATTGAGCAATTATTTATTCTTTTAAAAAATATCTGATGAATGAATCAGTACCAACAATAGCTGAAGCTCTGTTGTACTGTGGAATAACTGTGAAGCCACTATACAATTATCTACATGAATACTTAACATTTCTCTGTAACGTCTCTGTAGAAATGTCTGTCCAGAACAGCAACAACATCATTTCATGACTTAATCACCTCAGTCTACCTGATGGTTGGTTTCAACAACTTTTAACAAACACAAAATGACATTACCAATGTGTTTTAAATTTGTTTTTCAAGTGTTATTTCTATCTTGTGGTGGATACCAAACATGGATTACTAAAGACCTGAAAAAGCTTGAATGCTCTAAATTTTGTGGGTGTGACTTTTGTGCGACTCGACTTTTAGGAATACAAGATAAAATACATATATTCATGCTAAGTTTTACGTGTTTATGTTTTACCATTAATAATCTGCATTGTTTTCATTGACTCCTGAACCACGCAGGGCAGAGATGGTGATAATAGGTGTCTGTCAGTCATAAAAATATCTGTTCAGATTGTCACACACTAGAGGACTAAAAAATACAGGATTCACAGCTGACCACACAATCACTGAGCGGGTCGACTTCTGTATTTGAAACATATTAAATAGACAGGGGCAAATTATTTTTATAAGGGTGTACATCTTCAAAGCAGATGCACTGCAAAAGCATTAACTTGATGATATTTTTACTCACTGTGGGCTCATTTTTCACTGTAATATGAAGTTCTACGCCTCTCTCTAGACATAGAGAAACTAGAAAAGGGCCTTCTGTGCAGTATAACAAAGTTGTAGTGTCATAAATTAAAAACTAAAATTGAATTTCTTTGACTATTTTTATTTTTGCAAAATCTGACGAAAAAGCGAGTCAGCATTTACAACACTTTGAAAACGGCCACAGTTGTTATCAATATTGAATGCTGTGATTGTATTGTTACTGTAAAATTGTAATTTTTTCACTTAAATTTTTAATTTGTTCCCATATTTGTTTCGCCTTTGTTCTGTGTAAAAACAGCCCACAGTTCAGCCCAGTTCAGCTGAAAAGTCCCTGAATTTGGTCGTGTGACTGTTGATTACAGCTGAGTCACTAATGACTTATTGGAGCATTTTACAGAATATGGTTAATACGTATTGATTATTTTTATCATGGCAATTTTTTAAATGAGATGTGTAGAATACAAGAATACAGCCAATCTAATGAATTATCATGATTTGGTTAAATTGAATATTCTTTCTGTTTTTGAAGTTTCTGGCACTGATAAATTGTATAATTTTGATGATTTGTTTTTTCAAAATAGCTACTAGAGGCAGATTTTGGCATTCATTGGTTTGATGGAACTCGATGGAATTTGATGAAACCGTTTGTGAAGCAGCCAAAATATATACATATCTGCATATCTAAATATGTATGATAAAATGCCAGTGCCAACTATTGAGATAAATTAACATTGACAAACAATATCATTTATGAAGACAACACATTTATGCAGTTTGCAGCTGATATTCTTGAGGTGTGTCACGGCAGCATCAGAACATCCACATAATCTACCTCTTAGTGTGGATATGACACACATCATAAGGCATTTATGGAGAGAATAAACAGAAATTTGGCAGACTTGAGCTTATGGTTGCAAAAGCATCGCTAGACAGCAGTTACACTGTTTCAACAGATAACATGACTTAGCCAAGGCACATTAGTTCAGGACGTACCAGCCTGTGGTGTCGGCACAAAACAGAACCTAATATATTCCATGCTCCATGTTAGGCTTGGCAGATGGACATGAGCATGAGGCTGCTAAACTGCTGTACCGGTGCAATGCTGATAAAATAGGTGCTTAAAGTTTAAATTTTCAGATTAATGGCTCATCTGTTTGGTACTGCTCATCATAACCTCCTCTCTAATCTGTCATTGCAGATCCACACCCAGATCAGTGTCCGAGTCCCCCTGCCCGCAGTCCAGAGCCTCCTCCACGGAGACCCTCATTCACTCGCTCAGGATCCGTCCGCTACCAGGATAGTGAGGAGTCTCCGGAGTGCAATGATAAGCCTTCAGGGAAGAGGAAGTTCAAAAGCAAACACTTGTGTGACAGTGATGAACCGAAGGTAAGTCGCTGATGCTGTTTGCTGGATTATAGTACATTTCAAATCATACAGGGCTGGTCGGAGCAGGGGACCATAAATATATATAAGCTTACAGCTCCCCCCTGTGGCCTGATGAAATGCTATATTTGTCACATTTATGATGGCAGCTGGGATTATATAGCGCAGGTTCTTGATAAGTGGAAGCTAGGGCCCTAACTTGGCATTGCATTGCAAAAGATTCCATTTCACACAGTGCTCTGATCAGTAAATGTGTGTTTCAGAGTAAGACCAAACGCAGTAGTGTGGGCAAGCGTGGTGCCTCGCTTGCCCTGGAAGATGAAGGTGCCGGCGTAAAAAGACCAGTTAGCCCACCACCCACTCCAAAAAGTTTGCCATCTTCTCCATCCAATAAGAAAAGCTCATCAGGACGCAGCAGTGGTCCAGACACTCCACCCAAAAGGCCTATTCCTCCGGAGGTTCGTCGATTGATTGTCAATAAAAATGCAGGGGAGACCTTGCTGCAACGTGCTGCCCGCTTGGGCTATCAGGTAAAATCCCACATTTACTTGTGTAGTATTGTGAACAGGAATTTAACTCCAGTAAACGCTGTGCTTCTTTGAAACATAATACTGACATCTGTCCTGCCTGTGTCCTGCAGGATGTAGTCCAGTATTGTCTTGAAAAGGACATCAGGGAGGTCAATCGGCGTGATAACGCTGGTTACACAGCTCTCCATGAGGCGTCCTCTCGAGGGTGGACTCAGATTGTCCAGATGCTGCTTAAACACGGTGCAGATGTCAACTGTAGCGCTCAGGACGGAACACGGTGAGGCTGCATGCTGCATGAATATGACGACGGTCCTAATTAGTTGAACTCAAGTGTTGTCGTGTGTGTAACCTTCGTAATAATAAATTCAAGCATGAAGGTCAATTCTTGACCTTTTTAAGCAGCACGTGTGTAAAACACTGAAAGCTTCAGCAGCCTCGTGTTAGCCTTTTGGAACCACGAGTCTCATCTCACAGTCTTTACAGAGCAAATGGAACTGTTTGTGGCTCAGATTCACAGTTGTAAATGGTTATATTCATGTAGTGGACGTATGTTGTATTGCTTCTACATCTTGTGTAATGGAGTAATGCATATTTTCATGTCATCTCTTGTCTTGTTATGCAGTTCCTAAATGGCATTTGTATTTTGTTTCTTCTTCCCTTAGGCCACTTCACGATGCAGTAGCGAGTGATAACCTACCGATAGTCTGGCTGCTTCTGAACCACGGTGCCGACCCGACCCTGGCAACCTACTCTGGACACACGCCGGTCAAACTGGCACATAGCCCCAGCATGAAGACCTTCCTCACAGGTACTGCACAGTTTTAGTTGCTTTTGTTTCCATTTGAATCATTTTTAATAGACAATGTGTGAACATGTTACTGCAGATTGAATTCAATTTTTCAATCATCAGCAAACACTTTACACACAAAAAACTCAGCACAAAGGCTTTCATAAAGCTAATTGAAATGAGACATGAAAACAAATAATTAAATGCTGATTTGCCAACTTTGCAGTCACTCATCAAGCAATGTGTCAACACATTAATAAACTCTTTGCCCACTCCCACCACATCACATTTGGCGCAGTGAATAGTGAACAGTACCAGTTACAAGCAGAACATATGAGAAGTACAAAGCTAAATCTTCATCTATCAATGCAGAGTTTGACAGTAACTGAGTCACTTCTTGTCAGACGTGTGACTCAGATTGTTTTCCTGTCTTGCAGCTGCATTTCGTTGTCAAAAACTAAAAATGTTGTTCTTGTAAAATGAAACATTTTGACACTGTGTTGAAGTTGAGATTGTCAAGTACATGTGTTATTGATTAGGCAATGATTGAATCGTAGCTTCTAAGAATATAATCAGTCAAGAATATATTAATTGACAATGCTCAAAGCTGACGTGACATATCACAGTGCTGTTGGTTCATGATTTCACTTCCATCCATTTGAGATTTGGACCTGGAGTTTTTATACACTTGAGATATCTTCAAGTGGTTTTATTAATACCACGAACAGCAAAAGGTGAATCTCGCCTTGACGTATTTGGAAGCTTGACTTTACACAAACTAAATCCCTTGCAGCGTTATCCTTTAAAAATAACCAGCTGAGTTTTAATCAGCAAATGTGCAGATGACTCACCTATGGATCCATCAATACACTCCCTCCAGTTATTGACTGAACCCCTGAACACTCATCTCTGGGTATCAAAGTTACATATTTAGTTAGTTTATTCCATGAAAATAATCTCCTCTTGCCTTAAAATTGCTTGGATGTGACTCTATGCTGTGGCTGCAGATATGTTAAGTCTCTGTCTTCCTCTACACACACCCTTCCCCACTCACTGCAGCTGGAGCGCACCAGCTCACCTACGACTCTGTTCAAACACTGTAAAGCACTCTGCGCTACACAATGGAAAGTTGTAATATTAGCGTAGTTCAGCCATAATGATGCACGAAGCTCCACCCTGCAAACTGACAGGATTAGTTCCTGATGTTTGCTGCATATGAACCCCTGAACCTGTGTTTCTGAGACTGCTGGAGCTTCAAGGTGGAAATGTTTAGCCATTGCATTGACTGTTTTTTTTCCCTCGTGATATGTCTACCAGCATATGAAATAAAAAACATTAACAAGTGGTGCAGAAATATATTTAGTTTATAGTAAAATTATCATCGTGGAAAAACATGGATTTTGTGTTGTAGAAGTGTTTAATGAGTTCTCAATTATTGATCATTTAAAAGGTAAATGAATGATTAAGGAAAATGCTTTAAATTTCCTTCGATGTGGTCTTTAGTAATTACTTCCAATCTGCCACCCTGGCAAACCTTTACCATGTATGATTCCCTCTTGCTTATAATAGCCATGTTTTCTCTTTCCTTTGGTAGGCTGTTGTCAGCTGAAAAGTCAACCATGTCACAAAGTCAAGCTTTAGTTACTTTGCTGATACTCAATGCAGATTTTGATGTAGTCCACTTTACTTTTGGCCAAACACAAAGGTTTTCATTTATCCCATTAGACGTTTTGTTTGGTGTTGACAAACAAACCAGCATTAGTGTGTGTACTGTCCACATTTTATTTAGTAGTCATGACATATGAACTGTCACAAAATATAATGCATGACATTCTTTTTTTTTTTTTCTTCCAGAATACTTTACAGACCTGGAAGGCCGCAATGAACAGGATCACAGTTTACCGTGGGATTTCTACAGTAGCTCCCTGTTTGGTAAGAAACCTCAGTGCTGGATCTGTCTGTCTGTTGAAGATAAACCACCGATCAGTCAAATATTGTGTTTTAATCTGTAAACATGTTGACAGAAAAGTGATTGAAATCTCACTCATCCGCTGTCCTTGAGGCAAAAGCATTAAGGTTTGTTGGCGCAGTGACCAGGTCGCTGGTGGGAAAGGAAGCTAGTTTGTAGGCTGGGCTCACTGGGACATGGAGGGGTGTTAGCTCTGAGTACTAGCATCCGCGTTGTGAAGTAAACAGCCACAGGGAGCCAGTTATCCAGCAGAGGAAGAAGAGGATTAGAGTTGCTTGGAAGAACTGAAGAAGACTAAAGAGAATGTGGACTGCAGCTTTCTCAATATACTGGGAGACAAAAGATGATATGGGACAGATATTTATATATTTCTTATGGCAACTATACTGAAAATAATCTTTTCCTCCTTCAAATCCTCAAGCTATAGTATTGAAAGTACAATAAATAATTTCAGGTGATTCGGTCACTTTGTTATTTCTGTGGCAATGTAAATTTGTCTCCTTCAGCTGCATGTGTCTTATAGTGATTTTCAACGATCAATGTTAGCGTTGAAAATATGTTTTCTTTCAAAGAGGCTGATCAAATTCACCTCAAATTACCAATTATATTACATTCTTTCTTTCCTTCTTCTAACAAGCAGTTTCTGGGTGGGTTTTTTTTTGCCCCGTGACATTTTTACTCATTTAGGTACAATATAAAGTTCTGCACCTTTATGGAAATAGCACATCATGGCTAAATGTAACTCAAAATTATGTTTTGTGTAGTAAAACAAAGTTATATTGCCATAAATCATTAAAAGGGACAAAAAATAATGTTGAATTCATGTTATTGTTTATTTTACAAATATTTAAAAAACTGGAATCAGCGCATAATTTTTTATTCATACTTGTGTCCTATCTGCTCTGTGTAAACATCCTGCAGTTCAGCCCAGTTGATTTCAAAAAGTCCTTCATTTTGACACAACTGTTGCTCTTAGCTGCGTCACTCGTCGCTCCATTGTTACACTAAGGAGTGCCTAATTCATTATATTTTTTCCTAGTTGGTACAAAGGCTTAATCTTTTTTTTTTTTTTTTTTTTAATTTTTTTTTTTTTTTTTAATAAATTTTTAAAAAAATATAACAACATAAAATTTGGATATGTGATAAATAGGTTATGGACCATTGAAAGAAATCTGGCAATCATTTCTGTGTTAGCAGTTTTGTTCTCTGATAAATGGTGTAATTTTGGAGATTTTAATGATAATGTGCCTTTTAAAACCTCCAGCAGGGTTTGGGATTCAGAGATTTAATCTGGTTTATCAAATTTTCTGTTTGACTTTGTTCAAGTTTTAACATCAGGAAAAAATAGCAAATAAACCAGTAGAAAATATCTACAATATGTTGCTTGTTAATATTAATTTCACACCCATATGCTCCTTTGTGGAAGCAAGTAATTCAACACTATTAAGTTTGTGTTCCTCTAAATGATCAGTCACCCATCACTTACATATACGTGTGTGGATAAACTGGCCGCTAGAGGGCGTCCAGACCTCGTGAATGTTGAAGTAGCTCAGTGGCAGCGCAGATTCATCCAGTTCGGCTTCTCACCTCTGTGATCTTCACTTCACTTCACAGAAATGGATCAGGAGCCATGCTGGGACTTTCTGCTGTCTGAGCAGAACCAGGAGCTGGATGACGACGTCACGGGGAACAGTGAGCGGGACTCGGACAAAGACTGCCTTCTATTCGAGTTCTCCTCCGAGCCTCTCCTACCCTGCTATCATGTTCAGGTGTCATTAACACAGGGGTGAGTTCACAAAATGACACATTATTGCACGAATCAATGGGGAAAGAACAGCAGGAAATAGGTGGCAGCCTTTTGCCAGCATCTGGAACCATGTACTGAAAAACACACACATAATTAGCTGTCATTGGAGAATAATATTAGGCCTTGACGCTGCATGATTTGTGCAAAATTGACCACTTTGACGAAAGTTAGGGCTATTTATATTCATCATAATATTCCACTGCTGCAAATATGTGAATGTCATCTAAAATTGGATGCAGTTACATACTATGTTTAGGAATTACAGCAATTTAGGTCAGATAAGCTCTGATAGCTGGGACCCGGTACATGGCAGTTGTTCCACCTCAGACTTTTTGTTTTCATTTGGCAATAGGCTAATCATATTTGCAGAACATTCTTTATTGATGAGTCTACCTGTTGTCACTGCCGCGGTTTGTTGTGCACAGTTGTACATTGTCAGAGAACAATGGGATGGGATAATGAACCATAGATTTGCTTTTCCATATAAACAAATGCCCTATTTAGGCTACTATTTCAGTGTTTAGATAGGTAGTTTAAATACACTGAGATGCCAGTAGTCTGTGAAAGAAATGAAGACGAATGAGAAGATTTATTCAACATTATTTCCACGAATACAACATTAACAGATAGGATCTGGTTTGAGAATAGACTAAGGATAAGGTTGTTGCTTGAGCAGTTGAGTGTTTTTCTTGCAGTAAGTATATATTTTATCTGTGTGTGTGTGGCAGTGGTCAGTAATTAGGTTCCACCAAGGGGTAGTATCGTCAGGTTTATTCAGTGGAGACTAAGATAATCTGCAGGTGCTGTGGAGACACAGGCCTACGCCAGAGTATTTAATTTTTTAGGATTTTTTTATATTTATCACACAATGTTAATGACTTTTTTGAGGCTGACAGCAGCTTATGTTACTGCTTTGTGACACTTTAAATTTGATTTACTCTAGATATGATTTCATAATGTGTTTTTAAGCAGATAATCAAGTATCACATTAAGCAAAAGTAAATGGAAATTGAAAAATGTGAAAAACAATTCCCCAGTTTTGCCACGTGTTGTGTTTAAAAGGCTATGCAGTGAAATAATTGGGCCTATAAATCAAAAATTGCAGATCTGTATTTTTAGGATCTAATGTGACACGTTTTCCTTTTTAGCTTTTGCAACTGGTTCCTCCTGACAGACGTGCTGAAGCGTCTGAAGATGTCATCGCGGATCTTCCGGGCACGTTACCCCCACTTCGAGGTGGTGAATTTGTCTCGCACTGAGCTCTGGAGGCAGGTATCAGTCAGCCAGGTAAGCTCCGCTTTAGCTTCTCCATACAGAGGCAAAAACAAGGAGGAAGACAATGAAGAGGAGGAGGAGGGACTTGTGGATCTGGTGCGTTGTGTACCAGAGCTCCAGAGACTATTGGGCTCCTGCATTCACATCCTGCAAGAAGACGAGGAGGAGGAAGAGTTGCTGGCAAACACAGGGAAGCCTTGCAGCCGATAGCCTCCTTGGCTACGCAGTCCTCCACCGTTCAGACACGCCGATTGTGGCCGCCAGAGTCCTTCCTTGCAAGGAGCAGCTCCAAGGAAACCTCTCCGTCCATGGTAACGAGGGTCATGGGTTTTAACTCCAGCCACAGTAAAGACTGGACACTCCACAGATAACCTTTGACCTCAGACAGAAGTGATCTGAAGGACCTGCACACCGGAGTGGTCAGTGCTGGAAAGCAGCTTTCAGGTTCCTATCTATAGGTATATTTGAATACACGAGAACTATTGAGCAAACCTTTTTTATTGATTATGTACGTACATGGTAGTGTATATGTATATCTTGCCATCAGGGTTAACACATTTGGTTATATAAATGTATTCTTGTGGCAAGGGACGGACAACGTTTAGGACTTTTTGTTTGAGTTTGTTCCTGAGGGAAAGCGATATTTTTCGACAGGAGATAATCCAAGGCTTTTATCTTGGTGAACTCTTGCGTAAAGCTAAGACGCTTAAGTCAGGGAGGCCATTGGCCCAGGTGGTTTCTCTGGCAACCTGGAGCTCTGGAGACCTGCAGAGAAGAGACCATGGCACATAATATTCAGACGTAATCACCGGCCCGGCTTGGAGCCTCATTTCCATTTCCTCTCTTTCATTTCTCACTTTATCTTCCTGAGTAGATCAGTGCTGGACGGACCTAAGAGCTCTCCATATTTCTTTCTCCTGCACATTTCACAAAGTACGTCTGGGCAGCACTACGCTGTCCCAGTGCCTGCTCACAGTATGAAATAATGCTGTTTTGGACCTTGAGATTGAGAGTTTGTTTACAGAGTTGGACAGATCGTAGTGTTCTCCGCTCCTCCTGAACTCATACAGAATCCTGTGGATCTCTCTCAGAGGAAAAGCTGAACTATCTCTGGAGTCCAGAGGAGCTGAGATGCCCTCTTAACTGCAGCCACAACTGTCCCCCACGTCCCGATATGGTGTTTCCAGATCCCAGAGTGCTTTGTGTTGCAGTGTTTTATTTACACTGATTGTCGTGCTTAATTTAATAGTCATTAATATATTTGACCTCTTGTGTATCTGACAACCCTATCTATGAAAAATGCTTTCTATGGTTGGTGCTTCATTCTGAAATGTACTTATTAGGATCCCTTTATTCTGAGATTTTCCTCCCTCATTCAAAAACAGTATTTCAAAAAAGCAAAAGTACAGTTTTATTGTACTGGTGCTACGATAGATTTTGTGTTGACAATCAATGAAGTTTTGGTTTGAAGTCACAAACTAATAAAAGATATTTAAGAAGAAGAGACTTAAGGTGTAAAGAAAAGTATAGTTTAGTTAAAGTAAATGGGTTACAACAAGACTGAAAGACGAAGACGTGTGTGAGATCTTGACAGAGCCTTTTATTTGATTCTTTTATAAGAAATCAGCAAGAATAAAGCATGATTGTGAATCATACTTTTTATCTCTGTTTTTTCAGCTCACTATAATAAATTACATGTTCAGGCGTATTTGAAATGATCCCTTTGTTTGGTGCAACTCTTACTAAACATATTTTTCTTTCTCCCTAATAATTTGTGAACCAGAAATAAAAGCAGGATTGTTTTCTGCTTGTTTGGAAGCATTTTGAGTCACTTCTCAGTTGGCCTTGAGTTGTTGTACACTTTTTTTTGTCAACGTCTGTTTCTGAGGTCAAAGGAAGGAATAACACAAGCGCTGAATTCATGAACAGTAACACTGAGCATTCCTCTGTTGCACTCAGTTTGCCACTATAGCCACTAGTTAACTCATTTTAAAATTAATTCAGACATTACTGTGTGCTGTTTGTACTCTGCAGTATCTTGTAACTGTAAATTGTTGCTGCGGTGAGTTTATTCTTGTCTAATAGCGATATACAATTAGCTAAAACTGGCTCTGGTTTTCTTTTAGCTAACCCTTTACCTTTGCTGTGGGAGAATAATTTATATCTGTAACTAATTTGATTTAAGTTGGTAACATGTTCCAGAGTTGACAGCTGGTTGTTCAAATTCAGATTTATGAGGTGGTATTTTACAGCTGCCATTGACTGTGTTACTGTCTCGCCTTTGTCTCATCTGGGGCTAAACGGCTGAGACATTTGAGAAAACCGAATAAGTAGACTGTGTGTTTTCGGGATGTGATGGGGATGTCATTGGACAGCCTTTTTCTTCGTTACGTTTAAAGATTTAATGTGTCTGTTGATGGCGATGTTTGATCCCCATTCGGTTACACAATGTGAAAGATGAGACAAAATTACGAGCGCACAAATACCTGGGCTTCCTGAGTGAGCTAATTCATGTAAAACAATCAAGGCTGGGCTTTTTGGAATCCTCAAAGGTTTACAAATTTGAGTTGTGGATCTAAGATTACTCCTAAGAACTGGAAATGTGCTTGTAGAACATTATCCTCTTTTAAGCCGGTGTAAAGTCTTAGAGCTGCTCAGAAACACTGGACTGATGCAGCTGAAAGTTATAAAATAAGCAGCTCAGCTGATTTTAATTTTAGTTTGCTTTGGCAACTGCTGTTTCCAAAGTCAAGAATGTAACTACCAGGTTACAAAGGTTAGTTAGTGACCTTGTGCTTTTTAATGTGGTTTATTTTATCCACTAGAGGGAACCAGTGACGGCAACTTTGTCCGTGTTAAAGCTGAAGGGAGCATCTGCTGCCCACTTTTACATCAATATGATCCCAGTCCTTGTAAATTTATTTTACTCTGAGTTTTGTTGGGACTTCTGATTCATACAACCATAGAGTTTTTGCTTCTTCTTTTTTTTTAAAAATACATTTGAGGCGTCATATTGAATAGTTAGCACAGCTAGAGGCAGAATGTGAAAGTACTTGAGCACTGACGCCCTCTTTGACGATGAAGAGACCAACTAAGGATGCACGCTCCTAATTTAAACATGTCAGCCGCTTTTAACTGCAGCTCGTCACTGTCCTGATGCTGCTGTTCAAGACCTCGTGGAAACTCATGCAGTGTCTTTCCTGAGCCAAATACCAGGAGGTGGCATCATGCGAGACATGTTAGAACTTCAGTCTGACCCGCAGGGCAGCTGTTCATGTAGGAAGTCAAGTCTGCGCTCGATGACTAAACCCACAAAAATGTGATTTTCCCTTGAAACAAATTCACCTAACAGCACTGCTCATTAAAATAAATGAGCTGACATTTGTTTCTAGTATCGGTCTTTCACTACAGCATAAATGCTTTAAACTGACATAAAAGCTCCATTAATTCACATTTATTGAAGCACTGACTATTGCTTCTTGTGATAAAATTACAGCTATGATTTCAGTCTTAGATAAAACTAAAGAATGGAACTGAAAGCTCAGCTAAGAAGGAGCAGATTTATCATTGTGATGCTACTGATGAAAAAGTATCAGAGCCTCGATAGCACACAGTGTTTCAGGGTTTTCCTGGGGGCACATGGGCTCTGTTTCACCTCTCAGTGTAAAGTGGTGAGCTGGTTCGTTGTAGTGAGATGTGACATACCAGTCGCAGCCTTTCGCAGGGCCTCACGGTACAGATGGTCTCAGCCACAGTGTAACCTGTACAGTCCCCACGAGGTTACTTTAGTTCACTGACTGCTCCCACCAGACTCTATCCTCCCAGCAGTGATGGCTGCTGCCAGATTTCAGTACGTTCTGAGTGGATTCATATCAGATCACAGTGCTTCATAATGCACTTTTTATGAAGTGTGGATTCTACACTACAGAAAAAAAGCTTTGTCTGTGTGTAGTTGGACATTAAAGCTTCAGAGTTTGTTGTTTTGAAGGTTTTTTTTGTTCTTGTCAGATACTGTAAACTTCCTCTGGATGATTCGCTGAGGGAATGTTTCTGAGGGTTTTGGGAGTCATGGGGAAACTCTGACTCTCCTATAAATCAAGCTTTCTTGCATCATACATGGAAGTGAGCCCTCTGGTCCGCCCTCCTCACCGAGCCCCTGCCATGCCTCGCTGCTCATTGGCCTCCCGTTGAGGGCCAACTGGCTCTGATTGGATAAAAATGAGGGCAAGTCTGCACAAGACCTACTGACAGACTGACATGGAAAGAGGAAGGAGAGGAAGCCTGTTGGAGGCTTTGAGACACAAAGGGATATGATAGAAAGAGGCGTTCAGGACAAAAGTACATGATACACGTACATCTAGGGGGATGGGTGTTCTTTGTGTTTCATTTAGCTCAAACTTACATTAAAATTTAACTAAATCCTCCAACAAAACAAACTCCAGTTGCAGTAAAAACCTGCCAACATGCTAGTGAAAAGGCTTTTCAGGCTGTTAATGATTATTTTGTCCCCGTCTGTATATTATTTGTGATGAAAATGAGCTCCTCTGAAAGCGTCTTGGAAGGCTCAGGGTTCGCTGAGTCCATCTGTTGTCTGTTAGCAGCGCTCAGATCGGGTTATGTAACAGCCCTCTGTGAAAAAAGCAAAAAACAGCAGAATGGGGAAGTCCTGAACACTTAGCTTGCATGTGAAACGCTGCCTCGATACTTCCCTTTCTCTCAGCAATCAGCCCTCCGTGTTGTTTTGTCGGCCGCTGAGCAGAATCTTAAAAGTGCAAGAAGAAATGTTTAAACTGTCCAAGCAGTTCTTTGAACATTTGGGGAATGTTTTAGTGCTCCAGACAGATCAATCCTGCCTTCTTCCCATGAGACTGCACAGCCGGTTCTTTTGTTATCATCAGCAGGATAGAGATGAATGTGTTCTCTCTCTCTGCAGGAATATCTGCTGTGTGTCTGTATATGACGCTGTTAAAGGATATAAATGAATCATGCGAGCCAAAGTCCAGCTTAAAAATAACCCTCTAAGGACTGGTGTTGAATGTCCTTTGTGTGTGTCGATATGAAGACATCTAATGGGGTCTGATCCGTTGCTATCTCTGACCTGATGCTTCACCCCTGCAGCTCTAAATATAACCCCAGGGGGAAAATAACACTGTCATGCTATTTTGCAAAGGGGTTGACCTTGTCCTGATGTTGAAGACTGCTTCTGCATGCAGCCTGCACATGCCCGTCAGATCCAGACATCCAGACATTTCAGCGAAATCTGGTTACAATTTAACTTTGCACTTTGAATATTTGGCTACATGAGGGTCAAAGTCAGCGAAAGCAAAGGCTAAAGTGCATTTGTTTACACTGGATGTTGCAGGAGGTTAAAGTGTCTGGATATTCGAATGCTTTACACGTGATGTGTTGCATGATATTTGCAGCCGAGGTCGAAGCACTGAAAGGAGTTAAAGTTCAGTGGAAGTGTTGGAGCTGGAAGTGTCTGCACCAAAACAGTGCAGAAAGTTGAGCTGTCGGCTTATCGTGCTGCCAAGCAGTTAAAGGGGCAATATGCAAGAATAATGTCATCTTCAGCAAAAAGTGATGTCTGTGTGTTGTAATTTGAGCTCGTAAATTCTGTGTTTTGGCAGCTGGTTCAACCACACACGCGTGTTAGCATGCAATAGTGCATGTGAGTTCCTCTTATTGAAACTGTTGGCCCTAACCGCAAGTGCAGTCTTTCAGCTGACACCTCCAAAATTATAAAAATAAAGTATTTTATTTATGTTGCTTATCTAATTTAGGTAAGTAACATCATTTAGAGCAGGGGTGTCAAACTCATTTTAGTTCAGGGGCCACATTCAGCCCAGTTTGATCTGAAGTGGGCCAGACCAGTAAAACCACAGCATAATAACCTATAAACAACAACAACTCCAAATTTTTCCTTTGTTTTAGTGCAAAAAAAGTACAGTCTGAGAATGTTCACATTTAAGGAATTATCTTTTTACAAAGCATCATGTACAACCTGAAATTTCTTAAGAAAAATAAGTTCAATTTCAGCAATATTATGCCTCAGTTTATCATTTACACATTACAACTTCCAGATCACAGTGTTTCTACAAAGAAACAAACACAAAATGACAAAAGATCAATGAACAATGTAGTATTTTAGTTTATTTTTTAAAAGTTTGTCATGGTCTAGAAATTGTTTTAAATTTATAGTTTTACAAATTCACAATTTGCAGTTAATCTCTTCTGTAATTTTTACACTTTACACAAATACTTGCAGCAGCACAACAACACTGAAGCACCTCTCTGTTCTTTGTGTCACATTGTGTTTGAGGACAGGTTCTTTCTGTCCAGCAAACACAAACACCCGATGGCCCTCGAAAGCTTCACTTTATAAGATAAAGCCAGAGCTACATGCAACAAACAAACCCCGGTGTTGGAAACGTGATCACGGTGTTTTCTGAGGATTGTGTGGGTTTCCAATAACTCTGACAATAGAGGCCCTCATTTAGTGAACCCATGAACAGTTGTGCTGTTGTCCCATCTTTGTCTTTAACAGATTAGATTGAATGCAGCAGGCGACCAGAAATGGACACTGACATGCAGAGATTCAGCTCTTTTATCTCTCTGGATGGATGGGCCAGATTACTATCACCTGCCTACCTTATAATTAGAGTAAACTGAGGATCTGAGGAACAGAAGGTCTTTGCTTAATACACATGAGGCCGGTGGTGAAAAGTTCTTTTAGTTAAAGTACAAATTTGAGATACTTTTACTTAAGACTTTTCATTTTACCACACTTTACTCGGGCACATCTCAGCAGCATACACTGAATGTTTTTATTCTACTACCATTAGCTGACACACAACCTCTGAAATATGATGCATTTTTATGTGTTAAACTTCTGACATTCTGTCTAATGAACACTTTTACTTTGAGGCTTTGCTTTTGTCTGATATTGCAGCTTTTACTCATTTTACCTAAAGTTAAGGCTCTGAGTGTTTCCACGAGCGCTTAAGTTTTACTGCAAGCACACGTCAAAGATGATCGGAACTCGCATACAGAACATCTTGAGCCTGCTGATAGTGCCAGCATGTGTGCTTATATTGACCTACATAAGCAGCACATGAAGTGACATGGTTGTAAGTGAGCAGCAACGAGCCCGGGCAGAGAGGATTGTTTGCTCTCAGAGACACTCTGTGTCAGGCAGTAAGCTGCTCCAGCTGGACTCCACACCCACCCACTCGCCTCTTGCATAACCTCATATGTTCTTCGCTGTATTTTCTGCACGGAGCGGGCACATACTGATCTTGGTGTGGCATTCAGCCGCAGTGGCAGTTGGTTTGCGAACATATCTTAGATAACAGTAACCTATGGAAAAGTGAAACAGCCCTTATTGTGCTTTAAGGAATTCAAGATTTTGTCCCGTTTCACCAGCAAGGAAGGTCTTTGGAACACAAACACATGTTGATTGTTTGTTTAACCAAAAACAAGGAACATACATTACCAGTCATCCCAGGTCATATCGTAAAGAAAGGAACATGTAGGGAGGGAGTGGTGCCTCTAGGTTGAGTGGGAAAACCTCCTAAAGGAGAACATCGTGTTCCCGGCTTCACAGCTGTGTCTCCATCCAGACAAGACAAAGAGGCGAGACTCAAAGGCTGGACAGCAGCTTTTATCTGGAACCAGACTCTCAGACTTCATACACAGGCTTTACTTGTGCAATAGACTGCACCTTATTTAATTGAAAAATTACAGAGAAAAAAATGCTCAAATGGCAAAATACTAATGAGGGAATAATAAACCCCAGAACATTCAGCTCATGACTGCTGTTTTGCAGTAGCAGTGGTGGAAGAAATATTTTTACTCAAGTAAAAATATTAAAGTACTTAAAGTCTCACAAGTAAACTATTAGTATCGTATTATTATACCTGATGCATTGACATGAAAGCTGCATTTATGTCATCAATGAAAAGCTAGTTTACCTGCTTTATCTAATATTGTCTGGTTGAATTGATCATGCAAATCTTAATTTGTAAAGGAAACATCAAGTCTGTGAACCATTCACTTGTCACCTTCTACAACACTTTGTAATTTCATAATAAACTGAGAAATATTTGATAACGAACAAAAGAGAATGAAATCCATTTGAGACACTGATAGATATCAAATATGTACAATATAGTAACTATTTTTCTTGTTATTGTGATTTCTGAAGATATCACAGAGAGACAAGCCAATGTCAGAGGAATACAAAATTACATTCAGTTTCTACAAAGAAACCTAAAACAACTACAAAGAGATGCATATCTCTTCAAAAAGACACAGATAGATTCTAAAGAGGCAGGAAATGGCCATTAAGACTGTAAATTACCATGAAGAGGCAGAAAATGACTACAAAGAGAGAGATAATGACAAAAAAATGATACACACAACCACAAAAAGCGATAAAACCGACAACCACAAACAAACAGAATGGATACAACAAATTACAAGGAGTTACATATTGACCTCAGATAGAAAACTAACACAAAATGATGCAAAACGAACACAGACATAAAATGACACAAAGAGAGAAAACTGACACAATAATACAAATACAAAGATACAGTAAACGACCACAAAGAAGCTAAGAATAACTACAGAGACAAAAATTGACCTCTAATAGGACAAAATAGCCACAAAATGACCACAAAGAGACACAAACTTTGCTTAAAAAGCTTCAAAACAACCACAAAGAGACAAAAGACAACCACAGGTGGATAAAAAAAACAACTTCAAAGAAACAGCCACAAAGAGACAGGAAAAAGTTTTTTATTTTGGATTTCATGATATTAGGGCCTGCTGCACAGAAGCATCCCCGCATCATGATGCTGCCACCGCCATGCTTCACAGTGGGGATGGTGTTTTTGTGCTTATGAAGCTTGTAGGCGTCTTAGTGGTCTCCCTCACTAGTCTCTTTCTAGTCGTTCTGTTCCTTACATTTCCCGATGATGGATCTACCTGGACTCTAAGGGGCATTCAGTGACTTGTAAAGTTTTCTTGTATTCATCCCCTGACTTGTGCTTTTCAATAACCTTTTTTTTGTGGAGTTGCTTAGAGTGTTCTGTTGTCTTCGTGATGTAGTTTTAGCCAGACATAATTCACCAGTGACTGGATCTTCCAGATACAATTGTCTTTATACTACAATCACTTGGGACACGTTCACTGCAGTCAAATAATCTAAATTTCACCAGTTTTATGACTTTAAGCACCAACTGGCTACACATATGTTGAATTAAGTGGTTCACTGTAAAGCGGATGAATACTTATGTAATCACCTATTTAAATAACTGGGATCACACTGTAAAAATCTGTTTTCACTGTGACGTGAAAGAGTCTTCAAATTAAAGTAACCATGATTCAATGTTGAAACGCAATAAAAAGAAAAAACCCTTTTATTGTTTTATTGCAGGGGGGTGAATGTGCTTTATAGGCACTGTAGGTGACAGTAAAAAGTTAACATGGAGGTAAACATCAGCAGATATTTCTGAGCCAGAGTGATATCTGACTGTGGCACCGTCCAAAAGCTGCACTTTGTTTATACATTTTTATTGTCGTCTATGAATGACGTTGCTGACAGTGTAACTTCAATATTATTTCACATCATGCAAAGCTGGAGCAAAAGCACCATTGACTGTGAATATAATCCTCCCAGGAATCATTTTGCTAAAGGAGCCTGTTGTCTTCATGGAGGTTTTCTCTGTCAGGGAGTCACACGGAAGGTTAATGACATCAGTGAGCACGATGCTTCACATTATGTCTGCAGCACAAGGCAGCATATTGTAAGTCTGAGCTGAGAACAATAATGTGGGCTTCACATGAGACAACTTTGCACCATAGCAATGCCTAGCAACGCTAACCACTGCACACAGACATCATGCTTCACATTACATAATGACCAACTTGTTTTAATCGCAAACAACAGTTTGGGGCCTCGGGATCGAGTTAAAAACCTGTCGGAGGACCTCTTCAAGTTTAATTCTGTCGAGACAAGCAACTAAGACTAAAGTTCTGTACCTAAGCAGTTTGTACTTCTACATTTTAGACAGACATGTTGTGCTTTCTGCTCTCTGTCATTTATTTATAGAAACAGCTTCACTGAATAACAGTAGTTTTCATATTAAACACCCACTCAGTGTCAGAGAGGTCTTAATTCTGCTGTATGTTTATCAGGAAATTTGACACAAGTGTTTCATAATTCTAATTTCCTGAGTGTTTAATATCCAGAAAAAGATCATAGTTACCGCAAATAAATTTGACTTTGTTTTGTTAGGATTAGGCAGCGAAAACACCTGGTAAAGATAAGGAACTTATCATAAGTGCTATTAATAAAAGGGCACGTGCTAATTGCACATGTGACAGGTACACGTAGACAACCTTGATTTGAGATAGGTTTAATATTTAGGTCAGTGGTGTTGTTGTGAGGTTTAGTCCTTGAATTACTGGGTTGCTGAGATTGCATTTTGTCGCATTGTGCATCTAATCTGAGGTAAAATAGCTGATAAAAGATCATAGCTGATAAATTGCTGTAAAGTCTGTAAAGTAACCAGCCAAAACAATAAAACACTGATTGCACCTGAGAGGAGGAGACACAATAATCCAAAGATAAAACATAACATTGGGCAATCTGTTGCCTGAGTATTTAGACACTTGGATTTAATTGCACCTTTAAATTATTGTCCTGCATTCAACTTTTCTTACTTTAGTAATTAGTATTACATGCAAAATGAACTTATGGAAGTGAAGCTGCAGCCATCAGTTGATTTAATAATGACATCTTCTGACTTATTTCTTTAGGTTATGGATAAAACTAGACGTTTGAGGACATTGTCTCGGCCTAAAACAACTAATTGATTACCTGACAGATTAATCAGCAATGGAAATAACTGATAATTGCAGCCTTACACGAAAGTAAAAATCTGTATTAGTTCTTCTTTGACAAAAATCACAATGCTTCTTCCACCAGTGACAGTAAATTAAAAGCCCACTTGAGGCCTGTTTTAGTCAAGCACATGTTTTCTTAGTTCTACTCAAATTTGCTTGAAGTTTGTGTTTTTAGTTAGATTTTAACTCCGGCTTAGTGAAACGTGCCTGCCTATTAAAGCAAACACTACAGTGAATGCCCTGTTTGCTCAGGGAGCAGTGCTGTTACCGCTGGAAAGTTCAATTTAAGGGTGGCTAAGTGATAAGAGCCAACAGGGTGGAGGTGAGGCGGTTTTTATTTAGATTTATTAACCCTCAGACGTCACCTTCCAGCACCTGTATGATGTTGACGTGACCTGCCTCATGAAGTAGTAATACTTTGCTCTCTGTGGTTGTCTGGGTTTTTACCCCCTGTTGTGTTGGCGTTTTAGTGCCGTTGAGCAACAGAAAGTGCAGCAGGGCAAAGCAGGACGCTGCCAGCCACGGAGCGGCAGCCACTCTTTCCAAGCCTGCAGTCACGCAGCTTCCTGCTGGCAGACGGGGTGGAGCAAAGGCCTGTCATGACACAGACCTCCAGACCTTTCAACATCCAGGGACTCCCATGTCCCAAGATCTGCTGGTCACATTGCACCCAGCACAAAACACGTTGCAACACCCGAGCCGTGCCAAAAATATCTATCACCACAAACCAGGGTTCTTGGTTTTCAACACAACCACGATACATCGAATTTAACTGATTTTATTAGAGAAATCATCTCATCATCATTTAACATTTTACAATATACCTCAGCCAGTGAACTTTGAAGCTTCTCGGCTTGATGAAACAGCATTTCCTCCTCACTGCTCTGGAGCCATTTCACATACACTCAGTGGTTACAGCCATTTGCTCTCAGGTTTCTCAAGACACTTGGGAGATTTGTGCATGTCTACAGCCAGAGCTGTATTACAGAATATCAGTGTCACGGTTCAAGTTCTCTGACATTTATTCAGTTCTACTGTTCAATGGAAATGGCAACTTCAAAGAAATCTCACTCCTTTTACTAGAAGAAATTACTGTCTGAACAAATACTTTTCCTGAAAACTAAAAAAGATTTCTACTGAGTCAGACAGGTATATGCTGTTTAAAAAAAGAAAGAAATATTTTACTTAATTTTGTAAATTATTTCCTTCAATTATTTATTTTATTTAAATTTTTATATTGTTTTAAATATACAAACATGTCAATAAAATTTTAAAAAAATATACTGTGATCTGTAAAAATAACATTAAAAACAATATCTGAAGACCCATAAAATTTTTAAAATGGAAAATGACTGTAATACATTTGTAAATTTATTGTAATTTCATCAATATTTAATATTTAATAGATGAAAGAGTCAAAATCTAATTTAATACCATAAATATAGTTCTAAAATGAGATACAATTAACAGAAAAATACTGGCTCTGTGATTTTACAAAGATTTGTTTATTAAATTAGAAATATCTCATATAATTACAGAAGTTTTCACGACAAAAACATTTTAAACGAGTGGATATTTGAATAGCATAGTAATGTCAAAATATTGTAGCTAGCTAACTGGAAGCAACTGAATGTAGCTGTGCATAAAATACTGACATTTCACCTCCTTTATGAGTCAAGCTTCTTAGCAAACAGTTGTCTATTTACACATCCAGCTTTTAATGAGCAACATTAGCATTCATTTGCAGTTGTATTTGTGTTTACTGAATACAAGTGTAAATATAATATATATGTATATATATGCACAGCATTAGTATAAGCTGGGGACTTCTAGTATTGCTAATGATCATATAAATCCAGTGTAAAGTAACAATTTCACCACAAATTACCCACCATATTTTGCCAAACAGATCCTGCAATAATATTAGTCCCATGTCAATCAGCATTTTGGTGATTTTTTTTTGATATTTTTGAAAGCTTTCTTTGCTTTCTTCTGCCTGTATGAGAATTATGGAGGCTGCTTTGGCAATTATAAATGAAGGTTTGAACTGTGTTTTGGCTGAAAATTTGTGACTGTCATGTTGCCACACTGCATGAAAGCCGATTAAAGATTAGATTAGATAGATGGCATGCCATTGAGATAATGTTGCTGTATTTATGCAGGCTCATCAGTTATGTGGCAGTGTCACATTTGAGAATTTTTCAATACATTGTAACACTGACTTTGTTTATCCCGTGCAAATTTGGCGCACAAAACACAAACTAAACCTAATGACTAAATCACACAAGGTCCTCAGGTTATAAATGTAAATGGGGCTCAGTATTCACTCTCTTTTAGCTCTGTTTTTGGTCTCCGCCAACTCCCGAGGAAAGTATCTGGCTTTTAACGTCTAAATTCTCCACTGTGTTCACCAGTTAGTAGTGAACTGTGTGTGTCAGCTATCTGGTGATGTTTTTGAGCCTTCTCTTTGAAAACAGCTGCAGTTAAAAATGCAAACACGACAGCAAAAATTCTGAGCTAAAACTTCCCATGAACCTTCAGATTCAGGTGCTGACTCAAGCAACACATTTCACATTAATACCTGAAACATCAGCTGTAGCCACTTTAGTGCACAGACTCAGTAACGAATGCAATGACTGGTAAATATGCGACTCTGTTGCCGTTTGTTTGCGGATTTCAGCCGGCTTAGTGTAGAAAACCACATTTATGTTTACGTTGCCTGTGAGGCCAGCTGTCACCAGTTCAGTTGACCCAGTTTATCTGAGTGGGCTGAGGCTCACTGACCAGCACAGCCATTTTGATTTGCAGCCGTTTGTGAGGCCCATTGTGAGTGGAAACAGAGCAGAGCTGCAGCCTGTCGCCACACAGCTCATGCAGCACTTTTTTTTAAATGCAAACTCTCTGCCCTCGGCGTGCTCGCTGCTGCCGCTTGACCACATCGCTTCCTGGATGCCCTTCATCACACTGCAATCTCTTAATCACTGCTGCGCCTTTGAGAGGGAGCGAGGAGGGGAAAAAGCCCTTTTGCTGCTGGATTGGCTGCTGTTGGTGGAGCTGTTGCTAAGGAAGGGTTTCCCTCGGTGATGGATGGTTGTGGCAGTCGGTGGGAGCAACCACTCGGAGCAACATATACATCAACTTAATGTTTCCTTGTTGCACGGCTGCCATCATGTTCAGTGTGACAAAGCTGCAGAAACGTGTGATTGATGTCGTCTAAATCTCCTTCAGAAGGTTTAAAGATCATGCTTTGTGCCAGCAGGGTGCTGTTTATAATTTATCAAATTTATTGTCTCACCCAAATAAAGTCATATCAGCGCTGATGGCTGCAGTTGTTTTGGCCGTTACACCTGTTTGACACGATTAGTGGACTCTGTAAAGGTCAAATTAGCTTAGCACTAGAGGTCACCACAAAAATATGGTGGACCTAAGAGGCTTATTACAGCTTCAATCTTCATAGTGTGTGAAGGACGGAAATTTTAAGCATTAAGAATACTGTAGTTGACCTATATGTGAAGAAAAATGTGCAGAAGCATAAAAATGCTAAACTGCATTTTACATTGCAAGTGGAAAACTAAAATTTGCAGCCCAAAGGCATGTCAAGCTGCATGTTTTTTTACTAAAGAGCTACAAAAACCATCACTGCAGGAGATTTGCCTGAGCACAACTGTCAATTTGCATAAATGGCAATGATATGGTGTGGAGAGTCAATTCTGCTCTAGGACAGCCGTGACCTCCTTTGCAACGCTGCTTTACATCTTCTTATTTAGGTAAATCCTCACTAAAGCACTTTTAAATCCCTCAATAGCAACATTGCATAAGGTGATAAACTTGCCCTACCAAGTCGAATGAGGTTCACATGTTTTGGCTTGTTATAAAAAGGCACCACATATTCCTGGCACCAGCACAAAGAAGAAAAAAAAACAAACAAAGCTAAACCGTTTCTGGCTCAACACCTTCAACATCCTTCCTGTTAGTGACAAACACCAGAAGCAGACGTCATGTTTACAGTTATTTATTTCAGTTTTACTGCATCAATATAAAATTGGTTTTGAAATATCCATGGACAAACAAATGAGCCATTTCATCATAAACACCTTGATGAGCCGTTTAAGCAGCCAGACAATGGGGAGGCAACTGAACAGGGCATGAGGGAATACAAAAAAAAATTAAAGTCAAGGCACACCATGTTACAGTAATACCAGGTGGAAAGTTTTAAAACCTCTGCAGGTAAGAGCCCTTCAGCTCAGCATTAAAATCTTTTACATTTAAAAAGAAAAGAAAGAAAAGTAAAGGAGGGACAGAATAACCAGCATTCAATATCTCCTACAGGCAGAAACATTTTATTCACAACCAAACACTCGTGACAAATTCATGTTGAAATTTGAAATGAAGAAACGACATGAGGGTGAGATTCTGAATAAACCAGAGCTGTGCTTCATCTGGACTTTTTTGGGGTAAACCTCCACCCAGCACAAAGCGTCCCCTTCTGCAGGCGGACACTGCAGGTTTCACTGGTTTTCTATTTGGTGGGAGAAGCTGGAGTGTCACTATTCAGGAGTGTTTGCCCTGGTCAGTTCACTGTCCATTGAGATTCCTTTTGAAGAGATGTGGGCCCCTTCACAAAACATCCCATTGTTGCGAGTCAAGCAGTGGTGGGAGGAGGAGAAGGAAGAAGAAGACAAGAGCGGTGGCTTCTATCTCATGAAGTTCCCTCCTCCGATCTCCCTCTTGTACCTGTTGGTGAGGTCGTCCGCCTGCAGCGTGAGCTTGGACAGAACCCCAAACAGTCCTCTGAGGTGATAGTGGAACTGATGCTCCAGGTCAGAGCTGACATCCTGCAGCTCTCCGGTCACCGGCTGCTGCTCCTCCTGCTTCACGGCCATCTCCAGGAAGCTGGCACCGCTGCTCATCTCCCTCTTCAGCAGGCCCCACTCCATGTCGTTCTTTATGGACTTGAGCAGCAGGTAGTGCTCGTACATGTCCCTCTGCTTGTTGGGACACGGCGGCTCGTTGTTGTTGTTGTTGGCCTCCAGCTGGCTGGCGGCCTGCTCCTCCAGCGGCAGGTCTCGCAGCAGGCTGGGCACCATGATGGTCTCGTCCATGTTGTTGGCGGCTGCTATGAAGCGGTGCATGACATTGATGAGGGAGTGCTTGTTGCTGGCGGAGTCGCTGCTGATCTGCATCATGGTGAGAAAGGCTCTTCGGGTGGGCTTGGTTTGCAGCGGGCAGGTGGCTGGGTGCTCTTTAAGGCTTGAGCTGCTCGGTGGCTGATCTGCAAGGAGGAAGAATGCAGGGAGAAGACCGATCAGTCCGCAGAAAAGCACTTTGAAGGCAGCTTTACATAATCAGCACGGACAATTAACCCGAGGGTCTGCAGGGACACCGTGTTCCTCTGCTCATCGTGATTAACTCTGAACGCAGGAAACACCTCGATACGTTTCCGCTACAGGAACAATCGCCTTCATTTTGCCGCATTGAAAAAATGCCCCGACCACACCGACATGACCTTGATTTCCTGCTGCTGAAACCCTGATGACTATCTGAGGAAGAGGCTTTGAAGAAAAGATGCGCACTGACCTGAACCACGAGGTACCCTGAGGAAAGTCTTAGTTGGCGTGCCGGGTGGATAAACCAAGTCTTCGCAGGTACCGAGCACCACCCGCCAGGAAGGAAAGTGAAAATTTCCCCAACTGTGCGTCAGCTAAGCTCTGATTTTATATCCAACACGCCGGATCGGGGCGGTGGGAGACTCTAAAGTCCGCCTTCTGTACGTTTCCCTGCCGCGCTGATTTGGCCGCACCGAGGATGTAGGCGGATTTCTACAGCATCTGATCTCAAACCGACCAATCAAACGCGACCTCCAGCTGCCTGTCAGGCATATTTATCCAGGGCTTGTCTACAATTTTCTGCAGCCTGGTTACCGCTCATCGCTTCCAGCCCGGAGGCAAATCTAACGCAAGCTGTGCGTCAGGTTCGTCAAGTGTGTGGTTCACCAAGCATTTAATTCAGAAATAAGGACGCAAGGTTTGTTCAAATAAGTTCCGTTACAGTACGAGTTCATTTCGGTCGCTTTCTCCTCCAGTCTGCAGTTTATTGTTGTGCAGCGGCGCCGCCTGCTGCTCGGACTGCGTCGGTTCAACTGGAGCTTTTACGCAGATGCGTAATTGTGCCAAAAAGGTGCCAAAAACTGATTGCGCTCTACTTGCTAAAACGGAATCACACAGTTAGTGCTTTGATCTCCATTAAACGGTCACAACTTGCATGTTTAGAAAGGAGCTTTTCCCAGTTGTACTACGACAGCAACTGACAGCTTTTCTTGTTAAAACTGAATCACCCAGTTTATGTACATCTCCAGCTGCTTTTATCTGGATTAAAACAGCCTTGTTGTGCAAATACATGAACTTTATATCTGTGGTGATGCTAAAAAGAGGTCTCCAATTTACAATGTAATCAGGTCTAACATGTAGGATAATTATAGGCAGTACTATAGTATTTTTTTCTCCCAGTGTTAAAGGATTATAATTCTGTGACTTACAGATGGAGTTTTATGTGTAGCCAATGAGCTAAGATTTTTAAAATTTAACTCATGAATGAAACTGACTCATTCTGATGCATTAATAATATTTCATTCACGAGAAAGGGGAGGATTGTTAAGATGTGGGGCTCAAAGCAGGTAAAGTAATGCAGGCATAATTGGAATTGCTCCCAGTCAAAGCACAACACTGGTGCAAAAAAATAATAGTCTGTCAAATACTGGTTATCCTTGTGTGTCTTCATTATTTTAACCTGTTTGGCCCAGATCATTATGGAATACAGTTTTATTCAACATTAACTAAATAAATATTCTTATAAAATAAATAATGGCCGTGAATATTCCTGAATAAATAAATGTACAGAAATGTAAGGAAAGTCCCCTGGAATAAATGAAAGTAAAAATTATCCATTGAATAATCAATCTTGTATATATTTTTTGATCCATTCTCCAAAAAAAAAAAAAAAATTTTAGCTTATTTCATAGCTATTGCCATTTCTTATGAAAAAAAATGTGAAAACATTAATATTTTAGAATTCATTTCTTATTTGATAGTTATTTTATAGAAGAAAATTCTTTTAAGAAAAGTAGAATTTATTTCATAGCTATGTCATTGGAAAATTTACTTACATAACGTCATAAAATGGAATTTCAGTCAGTCTTTGTTGTAGTTTTAACCAGTTGAAACAGTTTTAAAAGACTACTTTAACTCATTTAATGCCGTTTTCCACCAACCAAATGACTGCAGCCCCTTTACTATGACTGACCTTATTAATGTTTTAATGATTTAATTTATGAAGATTGTATTTTTTTTTTTTTACAATTACAGCCCATAGAATAACAGCATTTTTTTTTTTTTTTTTTTACATGAAACACTTCTACAAATTGTAATAATTAAAGCGTAGTTTCCAAATATATCAAACACATGCAGCCTAAATATGGCAAACAATACCAATAGGGTCCGTGTACGGATCTGGTAATTGGATTTTACGTTCTGAAACGGGTATTGAAAAACAAAAAACGAGTGGTTATTTTATTTGCGTATTAAAATATGAAAATTAAAATTGAAATACAAGGCGTTTTTCCTTTCATGATCAAAAAGGGATATACGAATTTTTTTTTTAAATGCTTTGATTTTCGTTTTATATTTAGAAGAACAAGAAAGTAAAATCAGTAAGAGACAGAAACGAAAAAAGATCAGTTTTTTCATTTTCTGAGACCGGAAGTGGTCATCAGCAAGAGTGGAGCCAAACAGAGTAGGGTGCATAGACTGTACATAATTTTTTTTTCGTGAGTTTTCATGGTCAAAATGAGAGATCAGGTGGCCGATCTTAAAATAAATCAATATTGATTTTTTTTATAGAACGTTAAAGTTTTGCGAAGCCAAGGGGCGGGACTACTTGATTGACAGTCCGGGCTGGAATGATTGACAGGTCCTATGGAGGAAGCAGCAGAGACTCTGCTCTCCTCGTTTGGATTAATTCTGATATAATAACTGTTGGTTTATTTATCGGTGGAGCAGCAGAACATTTTCCACAGACAGTTTTCCTGCCCGTTGGCTTGTTTTAACCAGTTTTCTACCTTCGGCTGATTCTACCAGCAGACACTGAAAGGACTCTGATAGTTCGGTAAGTAAATGTTTATTTTCGTATCGGTGCCGCTTTTAATGCACTTTATATGCAGCTTTAGTGTCAGATGTAATGTGTGCCATGCACTCCAGATGTTGGTGGAGTTTGTTTCAGTGTGTGTTGACCAGAGAAGAAAGTTAGCATAGTAAATATTAGCTTTAATGTTAGCGATGCTAACCGAGCTAGCTGCTTAGTGGTAGCCTGATTAAAGCTAACGTAGCATCAAGCGAATGTGTTGAGTTTCATGTAAACAGCTGAAGTGTGTTGTGTTCCTGTAATGTGGTTCATTAGGTTCATAAAACTGTGACTGGTTGACATTAATGTAACGTTCAGGAAACTTAAATGTGATGAAAACAGTAACGTTAATGTTCTAGTTGTCAGTAATCAGCTTTAATTTGACACTAAAACAGACTCTGATAGTTTTAAATGACATCAGTTTCATTAATTTGTTGAAAATTGTCTCATTTGTTGTTGTGATGTTGCTGCTGATTCATTAAAAGCAGATGATCTGTGCTGAAGATACGTTTAGTTCTAGTATCAGAAGTACAGGAAGGAAAATGGAAGTTTAGTTCTGCTACATCAAAGATTTCAGGTTTTAATTACTAAATGAGTCTTTATGCCTCAAACTTTATTTTTACAATAAAGAAATAATGAAATAATCACAGATAATAAAAATATAAATAGCAGAGAAAACCTGAGAGAATAATTTCCTGAAAAGTCTGTGAAGGAAAAGCAACTTTTTATCCTGAAAGATCAGAATCAGCTCCAACATCTGCATCTGACAGCATCAAGTCAACCAGAAAGAAAAGAAAAAAGAAAATGACTTCTTTCTGATCACATCTGTTCCGCTGCTCACAGGCTGCTGCTGCTCACATTCTTCACATTTATAGTCCACTTTCAAAAGTTCAGCAGACAGGTGCTTTGGAGTGTGACGATGTCGTCGGAGAGTGAAGTTTCCGTTTCACCCACAGCGTGCTTAAGGCAGCCGGGTCGGACTTGATGTTTCAAATACTGACCGACAGCTCAGATTTAACTGTCTGTAGTTCCGTTTTGATGGGTATTAAACTTTCTTTCAAAGCCGACAGGAGCTGGGTCTTTAAAATAACCGCCGTCTCGTTACAGAGTGAAAGCAGCAGTTCCTCCTTAAGGTCAGAGATTGCAGCATCTGAGGGCCTCTTCAAAAGAAGACGTAGTTGATGAAGGCGTTCTGGAGCAGGACCAGAAAGACCATGACCAAGCAGCCTTGAGATCTTAGGCAGCGTCTCCCTCAGGTGGGTGTCAACGGTGTTCATGGTCAGGTCTGTGGTAATCCCGTCAAAAAACAAAACAGAAAAAAAATCTAGATTATAAATCAGCATGTAACCAAAGCACTCTGTGTATAACGCCATAGTATAGGATGTAGTTCAGAAAATGTCAAAGTATAGTATACTTTTCAAGAATAACATAGTATGGCCTGTAGTTCATAGTATAGCATGTCAGCAAAAAAACTGATTATGTGGTTCAAAAAGTGCAAAATGATAGGATGTTGCCTAAAATTGTCATGTATGATATGTGGTTCAAAAAATGTCATAGTGCAGTATATTGTCAAAATAGTATGTTTTTCAAGAAACCATCAGAGTATATGTCGTCTAAAAAATGCCATAACGTCATACTATACCATGTGGCTCAAAAAACGTCATAGTATAGCATGTGGCTCAAAAAATGTCATAGTATAGCATGTCACTCTAAAAACGTCATAGTACAGCATGTCGTCCAAACAACATCATAGTATAGCATGTCGTCCAAAAAACGTCATTGTATAGCATGTTGCTCTTGAAACATCATAGTATAGCATGTCGCTCTAAAAACGTCATAGTACAGCATGTCGCTCTAAAAACGTCATCGTATAGCATGTACCTCAAAAAACGCCATAGTATAGCATGTCCTCCAAAAAACGTCATAGTATAGCATGTCGCTCAAAAAAGGTCATAGTATAGCATGTTGCTCTAAAAAAGTCACAGCATAGCATGTTGCTCTAAAAATGTCATAGTATAGCATATTGCTCTAAAAATGTCATTGTATAGCATGTGGCTAAAAAAATGTCATAGTTTAGCATGTTGTCCAAAAAAACATCATAGTATAGCATGTCACTCTAAAAACGTCATAGTATAGCGTGTCGCTCTTGAAACGTCACAGTATAGCATGTCGCTCTAAAAACGTCATAGCATAGCATGTCGCACTAAAAACGTCATAATAATAATAATAATACATTTTATTTGGCAGCGCCTTTCATAACAGCCAAGATCACTTTACAGAGGATCATACTAGCATGTTGATCTAAAAATGTCATAGTATAGCATGTCACTCTAAAAACGTCATACTATAGCATGTCGCTCTTAATACGTCATACTACAGCATGTCGCTCTAAAAACGTCATACTACAGCATGTCGCTTGAAAAACGTCATAGTATAGCATGTCGCTCTAAAAACATCATAGTATAGCATATCGCCCAAAAAACGTCATAGCGTAACCTTTGGTCCAAAAAACGTCATAGTATAGCATGTGGCTCTAAAAACGTCATAGTACAGCATGTCACCCAAGAAATGTCATAGTATAGCATGTCACTCTTGAAACGTCAGAGTATAGCATGTCGCTCTAAAGGCGTCATAGTATAGCATGTTGCTCTAAAAACGTCATAGTATCGCATGTCGCTCTAAAAATGTCATAGTATAGCATGTCTCTCTTGAAACATCATAGTATAGCATGTCACCCAAAAAACGTCATAGTAGAGCATGTCGTCCAAGAAATGTCATCGTATAGCATGTCGCTCTTGAAACGTCATAGTATAGCATGTCGCCGAAAAAATGTCATAGTATAGCATGTTGTCCAAAAAACGTCATCGTATAGCATGTCGCTCTTGAAACGTCATAGTATAGCACGTCGCTCTAAAAACGTCATAGTATAGCATGTCGCTCTAAAAACGTCATAGTATAGCATGTCGCCCAAAAACGTCATAGTATAGCATGTCGTCCAAGAAACGTCATTGTATAGCATGTCGCGCTTCAAATGTCATAGTATAGCATGTTGTCCAAAAAACGTCATCGTATAGCACGTCGCTCTTGAAACGTCATAGTATAGCATGTCAGTCTAAAAACGTCATAGTATAGCATGTCGCTCTAAAAACGTCAAAGTATAGCATGTCGCTCTAACAACGTCATAGTATAGCATGTTGCTCTAAAAACATCATAGTATAGCATGTCGCTCTAACAATGTCATAGTATAGCATGTTGCTCTAAAAACATCATAGTATAGCCTTTGTTCCAAAAAACGTCATAGTATAGCATGTTGCTCTAAAAACGTCATAGTATAGCATGTTGCTCTAAAAACGTCATAGTATAGCATGTTGCTCTAAAAACATCATAGTATAGCATGTTGCTCTAAAAACATCATAGTATAGCCTTTGTTCCAAAAAACGTCATAGTATAGCATGTTGCTCTAAAAACGTCATAGTATAGCATGTCACTCTAAAAATGTCATTGTATAGCATGTGGCTCAAAAAACGTCATAGTTTAGCATGTCGTCCAAAACACATCATAGAATAGCATGTCGCCCAAAAAAAGGTCATAGTTTAGCATGTCGCTGTAAAAACGTCATAGTATAGCATGTCGCCCAAAAAACGTCATAGTATAGCATGTTGTCCAAAAACTGTCATCGTATAGCATGTCGCTCTTGAAACGTCATAGTATAGCATGTCACTCTAAAAATGTCATTGTATAGCATGTCGCCAAATAAACGTCATAGTATAACATGTCACCCAAAAAACGTCATAGTATAGCATGTCACCCAAAAAACGTCATAGTATAGCATGTCACCCAAAAAACGTCATAGTATAGCATGTCACCCAAAAAACGTCATAGTATAGCATGTCACCCAAAAAACGTCATAGTATAGCATGTCGCCCAAAAAAACATCATAGTATAGCATGTCACCCAAAAAACGTCATAGTATAGCATGTCGCTCTTGAAAATGTCATAGTATAGCCTTTGGTCCCAAATGTCATAGTATAGCATGTGGCTCAAAAAACGTCATAGTATAACATGTCGCTCTAAAAACGTCATAGTATAGCCTTTGGTCCACAAAACGTTGTTTTGTTCCGGCTGTCTGAAGTAGGTGAGGAGCAACATCAAAACAGTCCAAACACTGGTTTCCAGAGGGTTAGACGAATATTTATTTGAAAGAGGAAGTTTACAACAACACAACATGTGCAGGCGTTAAAAGCAAATGGGTGTTAGTAAAATAAAAATAAATAAACAGAACTAAAAGTGAACTTCATGTTGACACTGATGCTCATTCCAACCAGGAACAAAGTAAAAGATAATCAATACAAAAAAAGAAACTCTTCCTGTTCACCTCTTCAAGCCCAAAAACACACCGCAGTAGCACCCTAAACTAAAACTACCAATGGGTTCTCTGTTTCCCTTTCTGAACAATTCAAAGGTCCCTCTCTATCTCCCCACACATCCACCAAGCACTGGAACACATCTCCGAAGTTCTGCCGGGCCAGCTCAGCTTCCCTTCAGAAGAAGTTCCACCAGATGAAGGAGCCTTTTGAGAGGCAGCTGGCATCGTGATTGGACTGTACTTTGGTCTGTTCCAATCCAGCTTCAGCTCCAGAGACGGCAGGCGGGACGAGTCAACGGAGGCCGAGTGGATGAAGGCATGCAGCTGAGTACAATCCAGAAAACAACAGAGGAGGAGTGCAGTGGCCAGAACACACAGAGTAGTATCCTATCCTATGTCTCTTAGAAAACATCATAGTATAGCCTCTGGTATGAAAAAACGCCATCATATACATCGTATATTATACAAATAACAAATGGAAGGAAAGAGACATACATTGTAGAATTGTAGTAATTGTGGGCTGACTGATTTACTGATTATCAGTATTTTATTTTTTACTGATTTACGGTAATAAATACATTTAAAAATGGCGCTACTTTGGCTCTGAACCTTTATCTACCTGTGGTCGCTCTGTCTTCTAGAGTGATTTGATTGGTTATACATCACGAATAAAACTCCTTTAACTTAACATCTGTAAACAAAACAAAAACGTATCAACAAAGTTTTCTGTTAAAGTTTGTGTTCTTCTAAGTTTAACTCCAAGATTTTAAATACTTTCATTTACTGCATATGAATATCCAACAGAATATCCACTCCAAATGTCTCACGACTAATCATTATCAGCCTTAAAAACCTACAAAACACCCCTCTATACTCGACCACACTTAGTACAGTCCGGTTCCCCCTTCTATAAATCTGCTTGGAATCGTCCACTTCCTGTTTGTCAAAGTGGCCTTCTACCTGGACAGGTTTTGTTGGAACTCATGCAACAAACATTTTGGGTAACTGCACTTTAATATGGATGGATGACACTGAATTAGAGTCTGTTTTAATGAGACTGAGTTAAGATGTGTTGCTCTGTCATTAAATAGGAAATTATTTCTCAGAATTCACAGAGAAAAGTCTGAAATGTTTGCTAGGTTAGCGTCCCACATGTTCTTTGGCTCAGCTAAAGCTAACTCTCTCCAACTTCTGGATCTCTTGAGTTGCTCGTTGTTAAAATATCTTGCTAGAGGTGCTGAAGCTCAAAAGTCTGAGATGTTTTTTCAAAATAAGCTCATTCTCAAGTCAGATCTGAACTGTCCTCTTTTGTTTGAACTTTCCCTAAACTTAGGAGTTAATGACAGAGCAGCACATCCAGACTGAGTCTCATTTATGTAGAGATTTAACTTCAGTGTCATTCATTGATGTTAAAGTGCAGTTTTTCAAACGTTTGTTGCACATGCTCCCGACCAAACCAGTCCAGGTGGAAGACGATGTGAAGAGAAAGTCCCAGAGGATGAATATCACACATTTATGTTGGAAATAAATGTTCTTTAATTTGACATTGTCAAGCAAATGATGTTCAAATCTTTGAGTGTTTTGTTGATGTTGGTTTCTAAATGTTTTTTGACACTTGGCCCCAAAGATTAAAACCTTTTGCGGCTCACAGGCTGCAACAATTCACACATTATCAACTATCTTTCTGACTAAACTAAGATAAAAGTGAAAAACTGCCTGATTCCTGCATCATGAATGTAAATCTTTTTGGTTTTTATGACAGTAAACTGAATATATTTGGGTTTGACATTTTATAAACCAAAACAAGAAATGAATTAGTGGACAAAACAATCAACAGATTAATGGACAAAGAAAATGTGTTTTCCAACATATATGGCTGAAGTACTACAACATTACAAGATACATCCAATTTTAATTCAATTTTATTTATATAACACCAATTACAGGTCAAATTGTCTCAAGACGCTTTATTTTTATATTTTTTTGTCATATTTAAAATATGACAAAGTAAGAAATTTAAACCTCTTGACTAATCCAATTTATTATTTGGTTTTAAGAGACTAATGGACAATTAAAATAACTTTCTCCACTAAAACTAATAAACATGAGGTCAAATAGAAGGAAGAGTTTTAAATACTGCAGTCCCACGACGACAAGAATAAAGTTTGTAAACAAAAAGTAAATCTGCAGGTGGATTCCATTAAAGTCCTAATAAATGATAATAAAGTGTGATACTAAAGGTTTGTGGTGCTAAAAATGTCCAAGTAAAGATATGAAGTTGAACATCTGGATGGAGGTTGATAAAAGTTGACCTCCCTTCATTTCTCTGGAGCGACTCCATGGATTTTATGGATGGTGGTTAAAGACCTGCTCTTCTAGTGGTCTTCCTTCTAGTCGCTGTAAAAAGTCAGTCCATCCTGGCTGACTTCAACACCTCTTCATGACAACTTGTTCTGCCGCCGACCTGGTGGAAACTCCAGAAACTCGGGAAAACCCATGGAGACTCGAAGAACTCGTCGGGCGGGGGAAGGTGTGGTGGGCGGTGGGGGGAGGTGGGGGAGTAGAGGGGGGAGGCCGCCACCCACCTCCCCGCCTACTCTCCGCCCTGACTCCACCCAGACTCCGCCCTGGCTCCACCCATGTGGTCACTTCAGTTACTACGATGTCAAAGGGACGACGAATTTATTTCTTTGTATCTGATCTGTAGCTCAGTGAGTTAAGGATTTGCCTATGGAGCTGCAGGTCGCTGGTTCAAGACCAGACAGTTCTTAAATTTTCTCAAAATTCGGACAAAGACAAAGAATTAAAGTGCCGGTGGTGGGTCTTGAACCTGCGACCCTCCGCTTGGTAGTCCTCTTCTTATCCCCCTGAGCTATTTGCTCAGATACTAATTTTACTTTTTTTTGCGCATTTATCATCTATTTTTTGTCGTTTTCGAGTTTTTTTTTAACTCGAGTCTCAACTCGACCGTTTTTCTCAGGAGGTTGGACTTCAGCCTTTGTGCTGGAGGGTGGAACCCTCAATTCCAAGACTTTCCAAAGCCCCCACACCTCCCGAGTCCTCAGGACCTGAGCTTTCACACAGTCTGAGGGCTGAAATTTTCTAAGTCCCACAGTAGTTCTCTGTTAGTTTGAACCTTCAGACAGTCTGAGGACTGAAATCTTAGAAGTTCTTGAGTAGTTCTCTGTTAGTTTGAACCTTCAGACAGTCTGAGGACTGAAATCTTAAAAGTTTCTCAGTACTTCTCTGTTAGTTTGAACTTTCTGCTTAACAGAAGCCTTAAAACTTGTGACCATGAGTCTTGATTTCACATTTAGATCATCCATCTGAGTTCTTCTCAGACCTTCACCCGTGGGTTTTTTAGAAATCCTCAACAAACTTTGATTCTCTTCACTGAACAGTAAAGTTTGTGGAGATCAGAAGTTAACATTAGTTTGATCGATGCCTTCAACTACTAGTAGACTTTATCTGGAAAGCAGTTTTCTGAAATGGGTTCTTAGTAAATCTGTCCACAATCAAACCAAGAACATAGAAAGAGGAAATGTTTGAAGAAACAACTTGTTTTCATTTCAGACTAGAAAACGCTTTAAGACCTTTGTTATTGTCTCTTCTGTTTAATTTGATCTTCGAAAGTTTAACTGGTGTCTTTTCAAATGTTTTGTCTTTAGTTTGATTCTTCTTAAATGTTTAGTTTTGCTCTTTTCTCACCTTTTATTCTTTTCTAATGTCTGATTTGATTTCAAAATGTTTTGTCTTTTTAATGTTTTTTTTTTTTCAAATGTTTTATCGGCTTGTTTGAAAAATTTCCTTTTCTTTCCCCGTGTTTAATTTTTCGATTAAATCTTTAAGGTTTTTCTTTTTAAATGTTTTACCACCTTTTAATGTTTAATTTTCTTTTTAAATGCTTCATTGTATTTTCTGTTTAATTCCTATTTAAAGTTTTATTGTCTTTAAGATTTAATTTTCTAATTAAACATTGAATTTTTAATTCAATGTTTTGTCTTTTTAAAGGTTTAACAATCTAATTTAATGTATTGTATTTTTAAAAAAATGTTTAGTATTCTTCTTGTTTAATTTTATTTTTTAAATGTTTATCTAAAATATTTCATCTTTAATGTTTCATATTTTTGTTTCAAAAATTTTGTTTAATTTCATAATTACATGTTTTGTATCTTCTGTTTAATTATTTAATTAAATATTTTGTCTAATATAATTTAATTGTATTTAATGTTTAATTTAAAAAAAAAGTTTTGTTGTATTAAATGTCTTTTTCCATTGATTTAATTGCTTTTTTAAAATGTAGTTTATTTCTTTTATCTTTTTTTCTGTCAAGATATTAACCTCAACCTTAGAAATGAAACAAACCCTTGAATCACAATGAAAATACTTCTGTTGTCACAATTATGAGTTAGTCAATTATTCAGTTTATCAATTCAGCTTTATTTGTTTCGCACCTTTCACACATGACAAAACTAAACAAGCAAAGAGGAAAAAAAACTATGCTAAAACTTTGATTAAAACTCAAAAACATTAAAAAAAGAAAAAAAAAACATTTAACATCATAATAAAACGTGTCCAGGGGATGGAGGGAGTTTACTGAAGTCTTCTTGGGCTCACATGGCAAATCATTTAAAATATAAACTTGATATTCAGTCTAAGGAAACTGCAGAGTGACAGAAGAACCAACAATATCTACTGTTTTCTCCTTTAATGAGTCGACTCTTCTTGTGCTTTCAGACCAAAGAACTACAGACTCTTCACAACCTGCTCAAACTCTTCATACAGGACCTCACCACATGGGTCAAAAAGGTTTCCGTCACATTTCTACTCTGAAGCTCACCTTCTCCTGCTCAAACTGCTGACAAATGTTTCTGCTGCTCTAAAGTCTGGGCTCCAGAACTTCCTAAAAACTCCCAAAGTCTCTTCTGCTGCAGGTTGCTTTGTAGAACTGTTCCAGAAAACCTCACTAAACCACATGGAGGGGCCTCAAGATAGTCGTCCAAATGAAACTGTACAAAAACCAAACTAGCACAACCCAAACACTAAAGTCTCCTGCAGCCTACCAGAGAACCTCTGAGAACAGAGAATCAGGACAGGAACTCTTACCTTCTGGACAACCAACGTTGGTTCTCAAACAAGAATACAGAATGTGTCTGACCAAAAACCTCTAAAGACTCACTACAGCCAAGATAAAGACACAACTCAGCTGCACCAAATCCACTAATCACTGCACACATTAGCACCATGTGCTAACTGTGGCTAAAGAACCACCTTTACCAAGACAACTATCCAGTACAAAGCCCTAAAACACACCAAGAAACACATTAAAGCCGATTTTACTGCTGAAAGCTGCAAGCCAACGCCTAAAGAACAAACTAAAACAACGAAGCCAAACCCGGTTCAGTGGTGAAGAGCAGAGGAAATGTTTGTAACGAAACAAAGCAGGAAGACACTGAGCTGCTCAGGTGTTCCTGATAATACCAAGCAGCCACCTGGACAGCCAATAGGAACACAGCTTACTGGAAGTCCAGAGGGCTGGGTTAGTGAAGGAAATTTAAAGTTGAGGCAGAAAGTTAACAAAGTTGAAAACCACCTTGATACCTGAAATCTCTGAGTTTTCACACAAAGAACGCCTGAACATGTCAAACTGGTTTCATAGTAGAACCATCATTGTAAAAACATCATACTATGGTGTGCTGCTCCATAAACATTAGGACCCGGCTGTCTAGGGTCGCCGAGGAGCAACACAAAAACAGGACAAACGCTGGTTTCCAGGGGGTTAGGAGGATATTTATCTGAAAGAGGAAGTTTACAACAACACAACATGTGAGCAGAAAAATCACAAAGTCTGTCTTTAGTTCAACTGAAAATATTAGTTTTTTCCACCTTAAATGTAGACCTAAAGGATGGTTTGGAGTAATATGCTACTCTAAAATCTTCCAATGTAGACCTAGAAGGTTTACCTGATGGTATATTCTACCCAACATCCTGGAACATTTACCTAAAAGGTTGGTTTCATGGTATATTCCCAGAAGAACCCTTGAACATTGGGCTTAATGGTATATTCCACCCAAAATACTTGTACATATACCAAGAAGTCAGTGTAAAGGAAATGTAGACCTAAAAGGATTGTTTAAATGAATATTTAAACTGTCATTTTCATTATACAACATTCAGTAGCCGTTGGAGTTCTTCCTGTCAGGCTCGTGGTAGAACAGCTCTGAAGAATCTTGTACTTGTCTTATCTGGAACAATCGAACACCCTAAACTGTTAACAGCAGTGTAAAGAAGCAAACACTCAGGCATAGATTAGGACTCAAACTAGATTTATTTTAGAAAACCAATCAGCTTAGAGGCATTTGTTCACACGTGGCTGAATAGCAGGCCGTCCAATCAGATTCGAGGTCTTCACTCTGTAGGTTGTTTGTTGGGTGAGACTCTTGAACCTCCATCAGCTGACGTGGATGTTTGATGGTCTTCTTCTCTAGTGCCAGATGATTCATCCATGAATTCAGCAGCTTCAGACTGAAATGAAGCTCATGCTGCCGTGATTGAATTCCTGTTCCAGATCAAATGTTCAGAGCTCACCTTGAATGCAGCCGTCTGCTGTCTGATAGTTTTTCTCATTATAGTCTTCAATAAAGTCTTTTTCCTCATGTCAGGATGTGGTGAGACTCTTTCTCAGTCTCTGCAGACGTCCCTCATTGTGCATCTCCAGAGAAGAAACAGAAAAACTGCTCACTGCTTCAGCATCACAAACGCTCTCCAGCATTGAGAGTGTTTTAGGAATTAATTCATTGTGTTGTGAACTTTGGAGGAGCAGAAACTTTACAGCTGCCAAAGATATGAGCTCCAATTCTGGATGTTTTAGGAAATGAAGTTCATCAAATGAACACTTGATTATTGCTGATAACGCTCATTAAATTACTGAAGAAGTCCAACATAAAAACCTATAAACTCTCAGGCAGCTTTTGTTAAAGTTTGTCTATAATTCTATCATCATGTTCTGGAACCAGGACTCTGCAGAAGTTCCTTCAAACAGATACTTGTATGTTTCTATTTAAGGCCTCAGGTTTGAAAGTACAGCAGAGGATTAGAAAGGAGTGATTTGAAAATTTAAATCAGTCCAGTAAATGTTTGGAGTAAAAATGATTAAAAATTGATTTAGATAGATTTGTGTCAAATAATATTGTAGAGTCTCACTTAAATACATCCAAATGAGTTCAGTGTATTTACATTTTATAAAATATTTGATTTTCTAATCTCAATACTGTAGGGTCTGACCCTAAATATTATAATAGTGATGTCAATTTAAATAACATTTTAGTACAGAGTCATAAACTTTAATCAGCTAAACTTACATAATAAATATCACTGTACAATCTTAACCTGAACATTCATATTATTGAGGTAAATTTACATAAATCATGATATTCTATGGTCTTAACTGGAATATTTCTAACATTAATCTTTTTGTATTGTGCTGATAAACAACAATAACTCGACTTTCAGATAATATTTGTTGTCTGTGATTGTGAGACTAAATTCCTCCACATTCTGGAACTGGACTGCATTTCCCAAAATGGAAACATGGACAGAATTTAACACTCATGTATCCATGGCAACGCTAACGTTTCTGCTTCTTAGCAAAGTTCACAACACAAGTAAAGATTTTAATGTAAAACTTCAGGGATGACTGCTGACCATAAGTACTCTGATCAATACTTCATGATCAATATCAGGACAGATGTTACAACTCCAGCTGTTGCATTAGACTGCAGTTATTCACAGAGAAATTAAAACATCACATTCCTCATAAAAACTAGATGGGACTTTTATTAAATAAAGTGTTGGTGAATAAACAGTGTAAAAAGTGCAAAGCAGCTCCATTAAATCAGGAGATGTGAGACTTCCACAGCATGGATCACCATCTGCTGTGTTGATTCATAGCTGAATGTCAGAATGAACTGAGCTAGAAAAGCTGCTTTGAGCTGCAACATTACAGTCTGACAATCCAACACCATCACAGTTTTCATCTGGTTGTTTTGCTCCAACATGCTGTGAAGTTCAGTTTTTACCTGAATCAATACAGAGATTCTATTTCCAACCAAGACTGGAATAAAAATTAGAATGTTATGAGGTTATTAATGCAACTAAATCCTTTCAGATGGAAGGATTTACTTCTAAGTTCTAATTCAAGTTTCAGTTGGAGCACATTGCATTCACAAAGAAAAACAGCGATACCTTCATAGCAACATTTAATAAACCTAAAGCTTCCCTGTTGGCACATTGGTGGAGTTTGTTACTGAGCATCTGAACCTTAAATCCAGTGAGACGACCATCTTCAGTCGAGGCCAGTCAGAGAACTTCAAGACCTTCCATCAGCTGGACCAGATGTGGCATCATCTCCCTCTGAACATCTGGATGACAGGAGAAAAGACAGAAATCAAACACAGATCACAGAAATACAATTTATTCACTTTCATCATTTTATAAAAGTAGCATGAACTTTATTAAAACATGACAATATCAGTAATGAAAGTAAATGTTTTTATCTCGTGTTGAAGCTAAATTTAAAGTCAATTTTAATGACAGTTTATCCTGAGAGGAGTGAGAATGGAGCTTGTCTTTCCTTTTTAGAACATTCCCTCAAAATATTCTGTTTATTATTGGCTTTAGAAGCATTTTTCTTTACTTATTTATTTTTAGATATCTCAGACTGATGCACTTTGCTGGTTTGCAGATAATTTCAGGTACAATGACAATAAAGATCTTCTATTATAACATATTTTGCTAAAACAAGAACTGCAAACCTTCTCAACCATCTCTCAGGCTGCAAAATTCCAACTGCGACCAAGAATTATCTGATGTAGTTATTATAATCTTTACTGAACCAGCCCTGGAATTAATAAAAATCTGTATATGGATATGATTTTCTCTGATGAGACCACTAAAACTGCATCCAATAAAGTACATCTCTTCTGCACTGCACACATACTACACTTTTGTATAACTCTGGATGTCAGAGTAAAGGCAGACAGATCCACCGATCAGCCACAACATTCTGACCACTGACAGCTGAAGAGAACAACATCCATCATCTTGTTCTAATGCAACGTTCTGCTGGGAAACCTTGACGTTCATGTGGATGTTTGACATGTACCACCACCTAAACACTGCAGGACAAACAACCCCCTAGTCTCCATGGCAACAACAGTCCTTGATGCAAGCTGCCTCCCTCAGCAGGACAAATTAAAACTGCTCAGAAGTGGTCCGAGGAACACGACAGAGCTAAGCTGTTCACCTGGGTTCCACACTCCCCACATCCAGATCTGATTGAGCATCTGTGGGGATGGTCCAGGATCAGCCTGGTCTAGGTAGGACCCACCCTGCAACCCACAGGATCCACAGAATCCACAGGACATCCCCAGAGGTTCTGATGAACCACTGGGTCAGAGGAGTTTTAGCAGCATAAAGGGACCAACACAGTATTAGTCAGGTGGTCAAAATGTTATACTGTTATATTGTCATGCTGATTATATGATCAGTAAATGTTACCATCAATTATAACGTCCACATTGATCAGGAAAAAAACAAACTATCAGTTCATTCAGAAACTGTGGGGTTAAACCTAAAAACACAGACCTCAACAGCAGTTTGTTTCAAAGCAGAACACCAGCTGGTTTTCACTAAAGAAGCTTTCAGAGCAACAATTAAATGACAGTTTTGTTCTCATTAAGTTCAGAGTCAGCCAAAAACAATGTACACACATCAGGAAAAGAAAGTTTTATAAATATTTCATTTGTATAAGTACTTCTATACATATAGATTCCTCTTTCTAAGTTTGATCAAATCATGATAACTCTGTGTTCTGTTGTACGATGTTTTCCCAACAGATGGCGCTACCCTCATGAATGGAGCATCAACAAGTGACGTCTACAACACAACAGAAATGTCTGGAAGCCAGTGGCCACCACTTTGAGCACCTCTTGTAATTGTAGAGGCCAAAGATAACTTTTATTAATCTCGTGATGTCTGAATAAATTTGGTATTGAAATATTTATGTAAGTTTTTCTTTTCCTGATGTGTGTAAACATTATTTTGGCTGACTCTGTATAATGGGTTTCTGACAGGTCACCAGGCAACATCTTTTTATAATAATGACAAACATACCTGCATTCTACAGGAGTGATTTTCCTCATGTGCAGGTAAAGATGTGTGAGGAGCTTAGAGATGACAGGAGCAGGAGTCATCCTCACTAATTCAGCTTCCACCTAGAAACAGAAAGACCACAAACAAACACACTGATATACTCTCAAACGTTCAACCTCACAGCCTCAAAATATCTGTTTAGGAAGTGTTGTGTTTCTAAATTCTGCTGAAAGCATTGACAGACGTTCTCTTACAAGGTTGTGTAAAAAGCAGCCTGTCCTCTGAGCTACTGAGAAATTTTCCTGAACAAAGTTTCTACGTGTAAATCAGCTCAACAAAAACTAAAGCCTCAGTCAGAGATAGCAGGTATCGCAAATTATAAACAACTTTCTTTGTTAACTCAGACTTTCTGCTTCAACCTCACATAAAAAGGGGAGTTTAACTCGTCAGGTGACTGAAAATGAACGGCTTGTGCAGTTCTAGATCCAAAAGTAGGATGTTTCAACTCATGTTTTACTACAAATACATGCAATAATAAATAAATACAATGGCTGCTTGTTAGTTTATTCACTATTAATGTCATTTTATATACTGGATTGAACTTGAGCAGTGGAAGAGAGAAGGAATTTAATGAAATTATGGAGATTCAGAGGCGTAATGTTGTGTTATGTTAAGCTGGTTTAATTCAAACCAGCTGAATGTTAAACTTCAGTGCAGCTGAACGGGTTTCAGTTAACCTTAAAGTAAAATAACTTTTTTAAAAGCTAAAATACACAGCAGAGAAATACAGGTTGAGAAGGTCATTTTAATAATGACGGACAGCTGCAGCAGCAACTAACACAGGTGTTCAGCGGTAAGTTAGCCACCTGTGTTAATTAGCCCGCTAGCTAACTTAGCCGCTTAGCTAGCTAACGCGTCCGGACCAACTGCTCAAACACGACAAAACACAACTCTTGACAAGTCGCTGACTTAACATACAACAAAACGACGCTACTGGTTAGAAGTATTTATCTTCTTACCGTGTTTTACTCCAAAAACAAGATCAACAGCAGCCAGAGCTACCAGACCTGCCGACCATAGATATACACAGCAGACTAGATACGCTAGCCCGCTGTCTTCTATATTATCTATGGTCTGACCAATCACTGCTCTCTGGCTCCGCCCTCTGAGAATCTTGTTGTCGTTTGGCTCCACGCTTGCTGATGACCACTTCCGGTCTCAGAAAATGAAAAAACTGACCTTTTTTCGTTTCTGTCTCTTACTGATTTTACTTTCTTGTTATTCTAAATATAAAACGAAAATCAAAGCATTAAAAAAAAATCGTATATCCCTTTTTGATCATGAAAAGGAAAAACGCCTTGTATTTCAATTTTAATTTTTGTATTTTAAAACGAAAATCAAATAACCACTCGTTTTTTGTTTTTCAATACCCGTTTCAGAACGGAAAATCCAATTACCAGATCCGTACACGGACCCAATAGGACACTACGGTAATTGTAAACACTTCTTTAGGTAAAATTATTCAGTTAAAGCAATCATTAGTTTTGTCAACTTTCCTCAGCTTCACCACCAGTTCTGTGTATTTGCATGTTGTGACTGTCTGAGCAGATAAAGCAGCTGAATATAAACGGTGTGATGAAGCTTTAATAACTCACCTTATGGCACAACACCTGAACTTCCTCTGAACAGGAACCATCATTTTTACACAAATTAATCTGCCAGCCTGGAAAAATGCAATTTTGAGGTGCAGAAACAGATTTTTGCATCTTGTTAATCCTCTGGGCTCTGAGTTGTTTGAAAGTTTCCTGATCCCATTTCAGCTATCGGGTTGAAACAAAACTTTAGTGTGTTGTTTATTAGAAAGTAAAGGATTCTAAAACAGGATTTGATGTAGTAAGTTAAATTTTGCTTTGGATTTGGATCTAACATTCAGTATGTATTGGTCAGAAGTTTTTAGTTGGTTTGGAATACTTGTGATCCAGAAAGATCTTGATTGTCCTGTCCCAGTTGCAGGCCAGATTGACGCTGGATTTCAGGAATAAAATTCAATAAAACTTTAAAATTAATGACGAATTAAACCACTTGAATCATAGAGAACACAAACATTTACTAATATTTTGCACTAGAATCCTAAACCATCACAATAATAAAGCAGACATTAGGCTACTTATAAAATATTCCACTAAATGAACATAAAATATATCATTTATCATTATCATTATTTACCTATGTATTTAATAATTACAATGACACAATCATCTGATTCTTTCTGTACTTTCATAGCTAGTAACATGAACTTACATGTAGCCCCATTTTGGCATTCTTACTTTGTTCATCTTGAAAACTTTGCATCAAAGCCGAGTGAAATGACTATGGATTTCTTTTGCAACCCTTTCAGATTGAAATTCCACAAAAGCCTTTAGAAATCTGCACCGATCTATAGTACTTTCCCAAAATCCCAAACTTTTTAAAGATGTTGCATTAAAATTAATTCTAATTCATAACTAGTTTTCTACCATTAAAATGACCCTTCTACACTGTGATCAACACGGAAACCATTTTCTAAGCCTCCAGAATATTTTGCTACCCAGATTCTGTTTCAGTGATTCTAACATTCAGTGTCGGTCATCAGCCAACTTCCTCCAACACACTGCAAATACGCAACAAATCTGAGGCCTGTGCAGAAGTTCAGTTTCATTTAGCAGTGATTGTGTTGAGATAGACACACTGTCATGTTGGTGGAGCACTGAGGTAAATTTGGTGCTTTTAAGAGGAAGTAAAACTTGAAGTGTTTGCATGCTTCATGTAAACAGACCTTGGATGTTCCTGTAGGTATGCAAACAACAGTATGTGACATGAAACCTGAAATCAGACTTCTGACTAAATTATATCCCAGGCTCTAGCAAATGTGCTCTTTAACAGCCCAGAAACAAAAACAAAAAACATACTTAGACTGCATTATTGAGAGGTTTTGAGCTTGAGCCTGTGGACAATAAATTCCTTTTTGATCTGAAACAACTTGACATATTGTTTAAAATGCACAACTGCTAAAATGCTATTCATAACTCCCATATCTTTAAATCCTGTGCTGATATTAAAAGTTCTTCACCACCCTGTAAATCCTAATGCCTTTCACGTCCTGCATTCTGTATGGATCCCTCAGAAGGCCCCAAACAAGAAAGCCATGTTCGTCTGCCAAAGTGTCTCCTTGTGCCAGAATATTCTCAGATGGCCGTAGAAGCAAACAGCTGCAGGACAGCCACGTCCCAAGCAGCCGAGGACACGCACAGTTACAGATTTCATCTTTATTTTGTCAAGTATTTCACATGCATCCACAAAAGAATAAACAATTTAACACTGGAAACTGTCTTATAAAGTCGGCTGGCTGCTGTAATTGGCACACAAAAACGCTGGCTGTCAATATTACTGGCCCACATAAGGCTCGTTTTCCACACAACTCATAAATCACAAAATCTTGATTTCAGGGTGGCGACTTCTCGTCCGTCTCTCAGGTTTATAACACATAGAAATACACATGATTTTAACAGCTTATTGTCTGCTACAGACTAATTTATAGCAAAATTACAAAATAAGGCAGTTGCAAGACTAGACATGAAAATGAATTAACTCAAATGAAAAAGTAACAACTATGTATTGACATCTACGCTTTAATGGAAATTCCCTAATTAGATCCCAGGAGTGACAAAAGATCTCCGGTGTTTTCCTGTCCCTTTGCCTTTTGGTCAAACTAAGCTGTGGGTATTTTCCCTTGTGATTTCCCTTTCTGCTTGTTTGTCATCAGTGAGATCGAATAAAAGAATGAAGCAGCGAGTGTTTTCCCTCTCTAAAAAGATATCGACTAACACAAACGTACACAATAATAAAACATGACCTCGGTTTGCACCAGGAGCTGCCCATCAGTAACCTGCAAACAGACACAAAACACACAAGCTGTTAGAAAAAGAACTCATTCAAATGTGTGCACTCATTCAAGGCTGCAGGTTATTGAACGAGGGGAGTTGACAGTCTGTACGAATGTGTGTAAAACATGATTTAGTTTCAGTCTCACCTGCGGAGGGTGACTGTTAGACCATCTCATACTGGTTGTTGGTTATGTATCGAGACAAGCAGCAGGCCAGGAATATCCCAATGAGCTGAGAGGAAATGAGTTTCACAAGATATAGAGTTGTCAAAGCATGGATGCAGTAATAAATGAATCTTTGTCTTTCTTTTACAAATAGAAAACAATGGATTTACTGTCTGGATTGTGTAGTTTTTGTTTTTTTTTTTGACAATTTCCAGTTACACTCTCAGGCAGAGTTGGACCAGAGAGAACATATTAGTGCCCTGGCAGGCTACAAACTGTACCTATAAAGTTAATTATCACAACTAACATTTAACATTGTCGTGTCAAAATCTAGGCTGTGAAAATCTCTTGTTCACCACTACATGTATAATAGACAGATAGATAAAGCATGATTCCACTTTATTTCAGCTTGGAGTAGTTTCCATTAATGTGCCCACTGTGGCTCTCTGGCTCCCACTAACTCTCCACCTTTGTTGCAGATCAACAAGAAGATGTGAAAAACATGGCGTTTCTGGATGACCAGCACAAGCTCCCTTCATGATTTTTACATGAATCATTTCAAACATTTGTTTTCAATCTGACTGAAACAAAACATGGAAATTGGCCACCGAGAAAGGCCATTATGCTAAACTACATAACGGATCTCCATCCAGGATACTCGCTGGCTGACCTGATCGCCTGCATATTCATCCACACACTTTCTGGAAACTCAGCAGCTAAATGCAACGACAGTTCAGCCTGTGGACTCTGCTCAGATTGGAAAACAAACATTCACAACGATTCATATGTGTAGAATAAAGGAAATATGGCTGCCTGTCTGACCCATGGAGCCATTTTAATGGAATTATCCTTTAATAGCGGACTCTATAGTGAGGTTTAAATTCATATTTCAGACAATTATTGATTAACAACGCTGGGGCACCGTGTTGTGTAGAAATTTCAGACCTAAAATCCACACATTCAAAGTATAGTTAAAGAGGTTTTTGACTACATTACAAATTTCTGCCCACTGAGAAGGAAAACTGCAAACATGACTGCCAGCATGGATGTAAACAAGTTAGGTTTCACTTTTATCAAAGACTTTAAAGGTATCTACACTTTACACATTCTGTTTGAAGCCTCCATGTCAGCATTCCTGAAGAAAACATGACAGGAGTGATGGAGCAACACGTGTACGAGGCGTGGGCACATGGAGGGTCGGCTACCCCAACCAGCGAATGGACAGCGACACGGAGCTGACAGTCAGAGTGAACCAGGCCTGAGCCGCTACTGTCAGACCGTCTGTATCACTGCTGGAAAAAACATGAAGCCTGACAGAGCACTGACAATCACTAGAAACACATTTATGCTCCTTTGAGACTGTTTCTTTGTCGGTATCAGTGCTGCACCGGAGCTCATGGCTCTCTGGTGTGTGTTTGTGTCAGTATCTACCTGTAGCCACGGTGTTTTTGTGCTTATCCTGTTGTTATTTAGCTCAAAGTATCTTGTCAAGCTCTGAATATAGCAGTTATAGGTGGGAACGTGTTGTATTTACTGCTAGAGGAATAAATGATGAATGTTTTCATATCACTGTCAAGCAAATTTTGGTGAACTTTTAAGTGTGGCAAAAAATTGTTAAAAAGAAAATGTGAATTAAGTTTGTTTGTGTGCTGGCAAAGCTGGTGATTATAGGCATTGATACACATGTCTGTAATAAACAACAAAGAGGAAGGAAATGTCACGAACCAGGAACAAAACCAGTAGTTTGCCAAATGCTAAAAATACTCAAAAAAAAAGGAGAAACAAACAAAATTTTGGCCATCTACGAGCAAAAAATGGAGAGAGGTCTGCAGGAATAGTGTTTAGTCAGGAGAGGCAGGACTCCAGACTAACTTTTTCACAGGTAGCACCAGTGTGACAAACTTTCTGATTTGGTCACACCTCCCACCTTGTCACAGGCAAAACACATCACATGCTGAACATTTTCTTATCGAAAGACACTCAAATTGATCAATGTTGCCTAAATGCCCCACACTGCAGGCTGCAGTAGCTGCTGCTTGGAAGCTGCGGTGCTCACACAGGTGTGTGACCGAAAATTATTTTCAAAAGAGTTAAACTAGGGCGTTCTAATGTTGGATTTGTCCACGATGAAACTGAGTGATTTTTTCTACAGCGCTTGTAGGACTGCATTTTTAAATGTAAATACCACAGTACACCGAAGTTACAAAAGTCTACTTTCCACCACTGTGGTTCACACATTAGCTGCCTGTGCCAGTCAGAGCGACACCGATAACCTTAATGATCATCATGCCCTCGCACAATCCGACCACTTGACATTTTAAATAAACAAAATTCTCCAAAAAAAGGGTCACAAAACTATTTTGGTCGCAGTCTGGAACCCTGAAAGGTGTAATCAGTCTTTCATGTCAGCCGTTATTGGACATTTTGTCATGCTGTCAGCAGACAAAAACAATCAAAGGAGCTAAAACAGCGGATCAGACGTGACTTAAATGTCCATCTCCCATGAATGTATTAACTCCTTTTTGAAAAATGAAAAAACAAACACAAAAAAACACTTTGAGCGAACATAAAAACTGTTCACGTAAAGAAAACTGCATGCGACAAATTGGCATTTTCTCATGACTCGTGTTGTTACTACAAAATGCATAACATACTTCTGAACTTGAAAAAATCCAATCAATGCATTTTTTTGTATTATATATAAAATGAGATGCCAAACGAATTCTGCCACCTAAAGTCATTCACTACTTCAAGCAAAAGGACAAAATACGATACGTTTTGAAATACTCCCCTTGAAAAACATCAATTTCAACAAAGGAGTTTTCTTCCTATAATCTTGTGTTAACAAATGTTTCAGGCAGAAAACATCTGCAATCCAGTGGGCCTGAGGTGGGGATAACTTTAACATTTGCTCTAAGTGTCTTCACATTCTTCAGTGGAAAAAAATGAGCTACGAATGATTTGTTTTTTAAAAAGGTAAACTTTTCCACGACAATTCATCTAGGTGTGTGTGTGTGTGTGTGTGTGTGAATTCTAAACAGGTTTTATCAAGAAAAACTAAATAAAACAAAAAATATATATAATATAGCAGTGTCTGGCTCTCCCTTCCCCCAGAAAACAACCTGGGGAGGAGGAGGCCATAAGAATGTGTTAGAGAAACATGGCTAATGCTCTGACTTACTGATGCTACCTGTGGCTCTGTGTGGGTGAAGTTTTAATACTTAGTCTACTAAACTGACCTACAAGCTAATTTTGAGCATAATATGCGATGTACCTGGAAGAATGCGATCCCAAAAGAGATCCCAGCGATGATTCCAAGGTTTCCCTCCATCACAGTGGTCACCAGCGCGAAGCAGCCCTACACGGCAGAAAAACACAGACTTGTAGAGCGACATCTCAAGTTTTCTACAAACCCTGCTGGACAGCTTGCCCGATCCGAACTCACCGTCCTGTACACTTCCTTCCCAGCCTTGTCCATGTCTTTCAGGTTCTCGGGTGAGCAGTTGGCGCTGGGCTTACAGCAGCTGGCAGGGATGCCATTATCTTTAAAGTAAGCCGTCTCGCTCCAGTCAGTGTAATTTTTCACTCCGCAGCAGTGCAACTAGGTGAGAGAAATTACAACAAAAAGCACACAAAGTTGTAGCTACTTTCTCTGTGCAAGAAGAAAAGGTTTGTCTTTCAGAATGAGGTGGGGAAAAAAACAGCTGGATGATGGGTTATTTTTGTCGCCACCACACAATGAGTGATGTCAGTGCAGATGTTTTGGATTCCTCTCTTTGGAAAACAGCTGCAGTGACAACAGCCTACCACATGCCTGAAAGAGAGCTGAGCTGAACAGTGTGGAGTTTAACGGAGGCTAACGGAGTTCAACGGCATGCAAGTTTTAAAATAAACATCAAAATTACACATTCACTGATCATCAAACTATTTATCTGTGTCGTATCCTCTCTTTGGAAAACTTAAGCTAATCTAAGCTTGAAATCATGATATTTCATCCAAATCGCTTTATTCTGTCTCTCAATTTAATTAAAAAAACACTGAAAATTAATCAGTTATATTAGCCACATTTGGTAAAAAACTAAAAATACTGCACTACTTGGTGCAACTGTGAAGCCATGAGGGATTTAACTGTGACAGTCACATGACAAACATTCAGGGACTTTTTGGCTGAATTTGAGGCTGTACTCAGACAGAGCAGAAAGTAGAGAAGTACTGAACCAACTTAAAAATCAAAGCAGCAAAATATCTACAGTATGTAAAGTGTTTTCAGGATTGGAAACACTTGTTGGCACTTGGCAAATTCATGAAAGAAATCCAACTCTGTTTTTTCCTTTTTTATGATTAATGCTGTAACTGTGTCACATTTCTGAGTTCTCCCTTTTATCCAGCCATAGTTAAGGAGTTAAAATGTTCTTATGTAAACATGAGTCTTTTGGTTTACTACAGTTAGACACAACAAAGTCAGATAGCAGAAACACCATTAGTATAACGGAAATCTTTCCACTTACGGTCCTCTGGATGGCGTCGACTGCAGTGCTGCTGGTGTCGGTGTTGTTGTACGACTTCACAGCGTTCTTATAGGCAGTGCCTAATTTGGCCTTGATCTGATGAATTGAAAACAAACTTGACTACATCTTTTCATGATCTAATGTACCTCAGTTTTTTAAAAATATTTAATACTTTGAACCTATGCCTCACCTCATGCCTGAAGATGAAGCCTGAGACTCCAGCAACGAGTTCAGCCAGGAACACCAAGGTCAAAAACATGGCATACTGAAGGAACAACACAAGAAAACAGTTAGACAAGGTCACATCTGAGGGAGAATATTTCCAACTGCTCCTCCACCGACCAGCTTCAGCATCCATGGGCTGCCGCGGCATGTAGCGAAGCATCCAAACAGTCCGAAAATAACGATGGTGGCTCCGGTCCCAATGAGGACATATGGTGCATTGGTGCTCTCCTCAGAAGCCAGGGAGATGTAGGCCTCCAGGCTCACCTTCCCCCACACCCCGACCGCCAGCAGGATCACGCCTGTGAACTGAACACGACAGCAGGGCGAGTCAGCGAGCAGAGAAAGACGAGGAGGCTTTTTAGGGCCACGACTGTCACCAAACCCACAATTAAAGGCTCAGAATCATCAGGTCAGTTCGTCACCGGTACGGTTAGCTTTCAGTCCTTTTACTTTGTCACTGAATCTACAAAAAATATTTACAAAATCTGTCATGTTTGACTAGTCAAATCAAGGTTCACCATTTAATGACGTGCTACTTAGCTTCATTTCAATTTTTAAAAAATTATAAATTTAATCCAATGGAAAAATTCTATAATTTATTTTATGCCAAGGTTTTCTCGCTGCAGCATCTCAAAGGGTTGGTAGTTTTTGGTTTCTTTAATCTATTATCAGTAATCTGAATAAAGCCTTTGAATTCTGTTTGGATTATTAAGTGCTATGTAGCTTCATTTCTTCTCTGTCTGGTAAAAAGTAAGGACTTAAGATCTGGTCTAGTAGAGTAGAGTAAATGAACAAAAGAAATTTATTCAGCAGCAATTTTAATAATATCATTTAGAAAGCAAACATGATTCATAAAAACTATTTTCTCCTTTTCTCTGTCTAATTTCATATTAAACTGAAATATTGGTAATTTTTTTTTTTAAAAAAGCCCCACATTTGGCTCTGGAAACTTTTCACATTTTTCTTTGTTATATACAACTATAAAAATGCATTTCAAAAACCATCAACAGACTAATCAATAACTAAAATGAAGCTGAAAGCACTGGCTGATTCATTCATGCCAGAAAATTAGCCAACGTCCATTCTGTTTAGTGAATAAATCTTTTTTTTCCAAGCAGAAATGCCAAGCAGTTGTTGGTTTTAGCTTCTAAAGTGTGAGAACGGTCTGCTTTGCTTCATCACACCTGACATTAAAACTGAATATTTTGCTGGTTTTGAACACATTTCTGACTATTCTCTGAGAATTTGGAGTCCAATTATCGAATAAATTAGGAAAGTATTTGTCTGATTAATGCAAACTCAACTGTTGACACCAGCTGACATCGTTCCTTCATGTTTGAGGGAAAGGCTCTGCAGGAACCACTATTTCTGCTCTAGAAATATTGAGTTTTTTGCTCAGTCAGACCAAAGATCTACATCGAATCTGCCAAATATCACAGACACTTTTACTTAAGGTCCACAAAGGGCAGAATCCAGGAAAAACACACTTTCCCTTATTGATTTCCTTTATTACATCTCGACCATTCTCAGGGGAGCAAATGCAGATGAGTTAGAGGAGAGATGGTATCTGAGAACCAGACGAGACAAACAGGATATAACCTCCTTACATTTGTGTCACACGATTAACATGCTGCCGATTATTTATTTACCTGTCAGTGTTTCAGTAAAAACACACCAGGGATACAAGTCTAGCTGCAGCCCGTGGTTCAATTATCTCAGCACCTTTTCCTTTAACTCTCCCCACACAAGTCATTAGCCTGCAGGGAGGCATCAGCTCAACCAGCCAGCAGCAATAAATTGCCAGATAAAAACACAGACCTGAACTTCACGTTAGCAGCAGCCTGAGACGGCTGTTTGCTCGGTACAAAGATTAACAGGAAGAGCAACGATAACGGTCCATTTTCTTCTGAGGACAATGTTTATTCTCTGGAAATAAGCATGCAAGTGTAAATGAGGTTGCAACCAGTCATCATTTTTTTTTCTCAGTTATTCTAATGACTGTTTTTAATCGTTTTGTAACATGAGAAAATAAAGAAATCAAGTGTTTCCTACAGCCCGAGGTCATGATTCAAATCATTTGTTTCATTAGAACAACAGTCCAGGCTCCAAAATATATTCAGTTTACTATTATAAATAACAAAGAAACCTATGAAATGACTGATGAGTTGATGGCACTGACAGAGATTAGCTGATTAATCTTTAACTAATTTTATGAGTGAAAGTAATAAACAATCCCCTGTCTTTCTTTCTAAAATGTGAGCATTTGTGACTTCCTCTTACGTCTTAATAAACCTAAAAGTTTTAGAGGTTTGGACGTTGAATAGAACAAAAGATCTGAATACTATTTTCATTTTGCTTTATATTATATATTTCACCCAATATTATATGCTGCATTTTGTAACCTTGCTTGGCTTCTTTAGCTGCTGTAATGTTCTAATTTCATTTGTCAACCTAATTTAAATTCATTTTCTCAAAAAGAGAATTTCCTTAGATGCTACCAAGCTGATGCCAAAAATACAAATTTAATTGAAATTAAAAATTCTACAATTAATTCTATGTCAAGGTTTTCTCACTGCAGCTTCTCAAAGGGTTGGTATTTTATGGTTTCTTTTATCTATTATCATTAATCTGAATATAGTCTTTGAGCTATGAATTCTGTTTGCATTATTAAGTGATTAAATGATTAATCAAGGGGGAAAATGGATTCAATAATTTAGTTGTTGGATGCAGTACTAAAGTGTAACTTAATATGTTGATTAGTTTATCAAGTTATTGGTTGGTCTATAAAAATGTCAGTTTATTGCCATAGAAAAAAGAAAATAGTCACATTAATGTAGGTGTAATCACAGAAATTAGACTTTTTTTTTTTTTAAACCATATTAGCCATTTAATCATCAGAATAGTTGGTGGTTAGCTAATCGATTCGTTGTCAATCAATTGGCTTACAAAATGAGACAAGATCGTGAAATGTGAATCGGTGTTTAAAAAAGTCCAAGACGACGTCCTCAAATGTTTTGTCACAACCCAAACATATTCAGTTTATTGTCCAAAAGGAGGAAAAAACACAGAAGACTATTCATGTTTTAAAATAAATGGAATCAGACAATTTTTCTGTAAAAAAATACACAAATTGATTGATCAATTATCCAAATAGTTAGTGGTTAATTTCAGTGTACAACAAATGGATTCATTGCTGCAAGCAACCATAGCTGCCTGTATGGATTATTTGTTGCCATTAATCAATTTATCGACCATCTGTTACAGCTTTTAAATGTTACATTACTGAAACACATCAACTGATCATCAAAATGGTTGCGTGATTCATTTAGTAACTTGAATTTAAACATAACATCCATAGCTGCCTGCACATTTTACTTTTTGTTGTCAATCAACTGCTGGATGCACATTTAACTATTACAATACCCAAACCGATTAATCGATTATCCAAATAGTTGGTGATCAATGTAACACTAGACAACTAATGGATGAATTGTTGAAGCTCTGGTGATGAATAACTTGATAACAATAATAACCACCATTACCTTAAAGATATTCAGTTTACTGTCATAGAGAAGTAAAGAAACCAGAAAACAGTCACATTTTAGAAGCTGGAATCTGAGATTTCAGACTTTTTCTTTAAAAATTACTCAGACTTTATTGCTTAGACTAAAAACTTAGTCTAAGCAATAAATTGACTCTCAAAATAGCTAGTGATTAATTCAATAACGGACAACAAATGGAAGAACTGTTGTAGCTCTGGTGAGGAATAACCTTATTACAACAACAGCCATTATCTTGTATTGTCCACAATGTTCAGTTTACTGTCATAAAGGAGTAAAGAAACCAGAAAAGAGTCACATTTTAGAAGCTGGAATTTGAGATTTTAGACTTTTTGTTTAAAAAAAATACTCTAACCAATAAATTGAAATCAAAATAGCTAGTGATTAATTCAACAACAGACAACAAATGGAAGAATTTTTGCAGCTCTAACGATAAATAACTTGACAACCACTATCCTGTTTTGTCCGCAACTCAAAGATATTCAGTTTACTGCCAGAGATGAGTAAAGAAAACAGAAAAGTCACATTTTAGAAGCTGGAATCTGAGATTTTAAACTTTTAATTTGTTTTAAAATACCTGTGATTAGTTTAATGGTAGACAACCAATGAACTGGTCGATTGTGATAAATAACTGTGTATATAGTAAGTGTAAAAACAAAAAACAACCATAGCTGCCTGCAGGGGTCATTCTGTTGTTGCCGTTAATCGATTAATCGAGGCAGCAGGAGGTAATACTAAGCTGAATAATAAAGCTAGAACGAGATGCAACCTTTCCTGTATTAACTTACAGGTTAAACTGTGTGTAAATAAGCTCCACTAGCTTGTTAAATGTTTCACCAGCAGCTAACAGCAGACAAACTCAACAACAACCAACGTCTCCAACGGTCGCTGCCTTTTCAACAAGTGGTCGTCGGTGTTAAAACCACATTAAAAGCAGCTGCAGTCTCACTTACGGACATTTTATTCAACATTTTTTAAACTCCTGCCGTGATTTAACAAAGCGACGTGTTTGGCCTCGTTGGCAGTGGCGCCGCTTTGAGCCCATTGTTGCTGCTTTATTAGCCTGTTGTTCCCCATTACCGTCCGGAGACTCACCCAGAAAATGAGGCTGTAGGAGATGAGGAAAGTCTTCAGGCAGGTGATCACTGGCTTCGTCTGAAGCCGTCGAGACGGCGGCGACATGCTGGAGTCCCACCGTGGAGCCGAAAACACGGAGAAAAGTTCACTTCGCGGCGTCCCGGAGCGCAGAAAGGAGAGGAAGAATCCAGGGATAACCCGAGCGGAGAGGGGAAGTGTCGTCAGCGGCCCAAATTCACTTTCCTGGAGGATCAACAGCCTCCAAGAGCGTCAGGTCCGCAGCAGCAACTGCGTCAAGCCCGCAGCAGCAGCGTCACTCCGCCTCACGAACCGCAGTGGAGCTGCCACAATAAACACACTCACTGAAAACAGGTTTAGCACAGTTTAGTCACCTAAACACTGATCCTCATGTAGACTCGGAACACAGGAACCAACATCTGACAGGAACAGTTAGAAATATGGTAAAATAATTTTTAAAAAAAATAAAAAAAGAACTTATTATTAGTATCATCATCATCATTATCATTATTATTATTGTTAGTAATAGTAGAAGTACTAGTCGTAGTAGTAGTCATACTAATATTTCGCAATTATGTGAGCACAATTTCAATCAGCGAAAGTTATGTTAAAGTTAGAAACATCGTTAGGATAAATAAATAAATAAATACTAATTTATTATTATTATTTGACCCCATTTTCAACCAGGAAAAGTTATGTAAAAGTTATAAATGTGGCTAAAATAAATAATATCGAATTCAGTATTATTTTTTCACAAATATCTGAGCACAATTTCAGTCAGGAAATGTTCTGTTCAATTAAGTATTGAAGTTGAAAATATTGTTAAAAAATTATTATTATTATTATTATTATTATTATTATTATTATTATTATTATTATTATTATTATTATTATTATTATTATCATTATTATTTAACCACAATTATTTGCTAGAAAGCTAAAACTCAAAAGTGACTGAAAAGTACAGTCACCAATTTCAGCCTGGAAAAGTTATGTAAAAGTTAGAAAAATGGTCTAAAAAAATTTAAAAATCAAACTGAATTCAACCTTTTTATTATTATTATTATTATTATTATTATTATTATTATTATTATTATTATTATTATTATTATTATTATTATTATTATTATTATTATTATTATTATTATTATTATTATTATTATTAATAATAATAATAATAATAATTAATAATAATTTTAAAAAACTACTTTCTGTAAAGTTAAAATTGTTGATTATTTAATTCCTGTTGTAAAGTAGTGAGTTGAAATTATTGCAAATTGAATTCAGAATGGAATCAATAAGATAATGTTGACTTTAAACTCAGGCTCATAATCATCATCTCTTACTTCGTAAACAATATTTTATTATGACTTACACTGTTTGTATCATTAGGTATATTATTCCTAACATGTAATGCATCCCTTTCCTCAGTGGTCACCTACAATATAAGAACTACAAAACAGCCAACAGGTCAGCTGCATGCTTTTATTTTGGCGGCAGCAGTGCTGTTTTGTGTCTCATTCAGTCTGTCTTTATGCTCTGCTGATGTGACTTGTGTCTTTGGTCTGAATTACATCAGATGTATAAAATTAAACTATCACAGCATGGTGTTCATTTTAAAGAGAAACATAAACTCTGTTTTTATTGCAACATTGGTTTCTACTTAATGGTTTACAGCATTATGGCTTCTTGTGGGACATTTTCCAACCAAAATACATCCGATAACTCTTTCAAAACAGCAACAGCATAGTGTATTAAATGCTGTCAGTAGCAGCTAGAAACACTACAACCAACTACTGAACTCTGTTTTGCATTTACGGTGCTTTGTGAACTTGTTTTTGAAAAGTAGCCTGCTAAGAAAGAGAAAAATCTGATAAAGTAGGATTTTATTACAGTCTAATAAAATCATCAGGTTAGACCCTAAATGAACTAAAGCTTCATAAGAAATGACATGCTGCAGAGGAGGTAAATTCACTGCAGTTTTTCATTTGGAGACTGTGATAACTTTCACTCTCCAGGACTTATTTAATGGGTGGAGTTTCTATGATCATGTTTAATGCAGCAGTGGGAGGAAACACAAACAGCAGAAGTCCGTTGGTGCCACCAAGTGGTTTTTGTGTTTCCATGATGAACTGGAAAGATCCTCACTTCATAAAAGCTGCGGAGACTCTGGTGGGACGGCAGAACTTGTTGTCCTCATTGTTAACTCCAGGTTTTTGAAAGGTGTTTGGATACACTTTGTAGCAATCTTATCTTAGGCTGGAGTACTTTGGTGTTGGACTCTGGAACCCTCCAGCACAGAAACCTTTTTTTTCCTCTTTTTTCTTTGTGTCCAGGAGTCTAATCTTTGAGTTCCTGACATGCTGTTGAGCTGCTCTGCTGCTGTGTTCATCTTAATCCTCACAGGTGAGTTCATGAGAGAAAAGTATCACTCAACTCTGAATGGGATTTTATTTCATCAGATTTGATTCCACTGTCTTAAAAAAAAATCTTACTTTCTACTAATACAAGAAAGGGAAAGTTCTTGATTACAAGCCAAAGCATGAAAGCTTTCAACACAGAAAAAAAGTGATTTTTATAATGTTACATGGCAAAAACATTACTGGCTTTTTGAAATGAGGCATGGTGTTTAAGCAGCATTTTAATACTGATGGTTGTTTTAAGTTAAACAGTGCCTGAAACTAATAATATATTTGCATTTTACTGATCAATCTGCTGATTTAGTTTGACATGTAAAAAGACAAAACATAGAGAGAAATGACATCACATTTCCTCAAAGTTCAAAGTAACATCTTCCAACCATCAAATTATTCAATTTACTCCAAGAAAGCAGCAAATTCTCTCTTCTGAGAAGGCGGAGCCATGAAATGTTTGGCAAATGACAAACAACTTCAATAGATGGAGATAAATTTTCTTTCAATTAGTCAATTCTTTCAGCTCTAATTTGATATTTTAATCTATAATAATGCGTAATATTCCATAAGCTCCTGAAGCAAAACCTTAATTTGTGAAATAACCACAGCTGTCAGAAAAAGCACTATGTTTTCCTCCCATATATGTAGTTGAGTGGAAGTCAAGATAGAAAAAGACAATTAAAGCATCTCCTATTTGTAATCACGTACAGTATCTGAGTAAGTGTTAGTTACATTCACTGCTGCTTGACTGTTTGTACGTCTTAAGGAAGATGATTTGTAAAGATGTGTGTCACGTTATGCTGCTGTATGAAGTTCAAATGACTCAAACGTTCATCTTCTGTGCCTACAGCTGGGAAATACCTCCATCTCAGCAGTAATAACACTTGTATTAGATGCAGATGTGCTGAATTTTTGAGGTGACTGGATGAATGCAAATGGATCCCGCTCTTCCACAGCATCTCCCAGCATGCAACTGGACACAATCCAGTGGAGACGAATTTAAAGTGAGCCGAGCAGCCAGTTTCATTACAGCTCGGCTCCAATCACGGCCAGTTAATTACTGAGGAGGCCCCCTCTGGGCCCAGCGTGCTGAAGCCTTCGTTTAATCCTGCTAGATAATAACGTGACCCGAGATCCGCCCAGCGCACACATGAACTGAGGCGATGAGGTGGAGTGATTGAAGGGACGGTGGTCGTTATCTGAGCTTTGTCATTAGAGATAAATGAAACCTCAGACAGGCTTCTTGTGGTGTGACTCATCCCTGCTGCATGGACTCACTCTGCCTGCAGTAGGCATGTCTCTGCGGTAAAGTCTGCACAGTGAGCAGTGTGTGATGCACAGTGTGCGTCAGTGTCGAGGTATTATGCACCCTCAGTAGTGTCAGAAGCATTTAAATCCTGAACTTGTTACCAAAAAATAGTGCAACATGCAACTGTTTGATACTTTTTCAAGCTCAAAATGCCAAATGTTTGCTAGTTCTGTGTATTTGATATTGTTTTTGTCACACATGATAGGAAACTGAGTACATTTAGGATGTACAACATAAAAAATTCTAATTTTTTCTCACATTTAAACACAAAAATGTTAGTCAAGCAAGTGATTAGCAAATTAACTGATGAGTCACAGGACAAATTTGCAGAAAAACATTGGTTTTATAGGGGAATAAAGTGACTAGTACAGCCGTGAGATAAATGTAGTGGCGTAAAAGTAGAACAAAACCTGTAAATATTCAAGTAAAATACAAGGATCTCACAGCTGCACTTAGGGAAAGCATGTATTTTTCAGAGCTGCAGTCGTTTCACCGGTCTGTAATTAAAAATACAGAATTTTAATTGCCACATGCATGATGGTACATGCCACCTGAAGTCATGTCTGTCTCTGCTGGAGCCCCGCAGGGCCTCAAGCTTTACTTGTTTATTCGCTGTCTGACTAATTCTCTGAGTTGGAAATATTAGTCTGCGGAGGCGCCGCTGAGTGGAACATTGAGCTCATTATGAGAAAAGTGCTGACGACCGGTTTAATCCAAACATCTCTGGAACAATAAGGAGCGGCGTCCAGAGCAGAGGAGCTGAATGTGATGCATCATTATTAACAGGAAGCATGTTAAAGTGACTTTCATTTTCACTGAGGCAAAGCGTGCCAGAAAACCAAGAAAACTGAAGCAAAGGAGCTGAGCAGAGATGAGGGGGCGGAGGCTGACAGGCTGGAAAGTTTGGCACTCAGTTCTAAACACGGAGTCATTTTTGGGATTTCAGAAGGGATAATGTGCCCGAACAGCAACTGCAGAGGAAGGAGGATAACAGTGAAATTGATTTATTGTGCAGAAAATACACTACATGAGCCATGCTGCTTATAACGTGGCAAGTGATGAGCAAGAGGCACGAACTCCAAGTGAGAAATGAAAACATGCTGCTTGTCCTCATGTGTGGCCTTCATTGTGCTGTAAAAGTTTCAGAACATAAAGAGCAGAAACTCTACAATGCAAACTCTACTGTGTGTTCTCTGCACTCATCGTTTCAAGTAAACAACATGATATTTATACTGTTTTCTGATCCTGCTTGCAGGTTTAGAACTCTTAAGGGTTGCCACTAGAGCCCCTGATTGCAAATCCAGGTGCTTTATAGACTGGAATGTTATTGGACTTCTGCTAAAGGAAGCCTGAGAGGAAGTTGTGGAACTGGGACTGAGTGGGGAGAATCATCTCATGTCTGCCTGCCTCTGTTTGACCTACATACTGTGGTGCTTTAATCACAATATTTTACCTCCCAGTGAGCTAGAGTTGTGGTGATATAAAACATGTAAAAGTTTTTTTTTTTTTTTTTTTTTTTTGCTGTTTCCACATGTCTGGTTGTTTTTTTTTTCCAGCTGGTTCGGGGACAGTATATGACAGCTACAATGACTTTGTAGAGGAAGATGACACTCCTCAGCTGGACTACAAAAGTGCGTACGGAAAACACACACTTGTCATGTGGGGGTGGGTCACATGACCAAATACACCTTCAGACTGTCCACAGTTTCAGATTTAGCATTTTTAGTCATACTCAAGTAGCTCTGCAAGAATTTTTGCAATAATGCTTCTATTTCTTTTCATGCCAGGATGACAAATGAGAGATGCGTGTTTGTGCACCTGTATGGTATTGTTTGAACATACGTTTGTTGTTTAAATGTCTGTGTAGATTCTCAGTCATCTAGGTCATGAGAATCCTAAGTGCTTCAGCAGAAGACACCTGGACTTGTCTTTCTGGTTTTAAAAATGTTCCACCTCTCATCCAAGAGGCTTCCTCAGTTCAATTAGGAGTCCCTGGAATTTATTTGCCGTACAATACAGAAAGGAGGTCTCAGACCTACAGTATATATAGGGGAGACTAAACAGCCAATCCACAAACACATGGCAACATAGGAGATTTTGAGCACAGTAAAGCCAACATTCTGGACAGAGAAGACAGATGATTTAGGAGGAGTGAATCTATGACACCACTTATCAGGTACATATAATGCAGTCTTGAGATCCCCCATCAGAAAGTTTCACCACCTTGACTCGTGTCTCTCCTGGTAATTTCACAATAATTCCCACCTCGAGGCATGTGAGTCTTATGGTTGTTAACGGGCCATTAGCCACGTGCTTTGGGGATGAGAATAAATTCCTGGGAATCCCGACCAGGCAGTTAGAACAGAGGAAGGCTCTTGGATGAGAAGTGAAACATCTTCAAGAACAAACAGAGAGTTGTTTAAATACCATTTTGCAGTTGAAAAAACATTAAGTAGCATCTGTGGTTTGTAAGTGTGACGTTATGTTTAACCTAAAACCATTAACTCTACTAACAAAGCCAATGTAACAGCATAAATACTAGAAGTTGACTGAGCCAATGCTGATTAATAGAAATTAACAAGCCCAATAACTGATTTGAAACAGATGCATTTGCAGTACAATGAAAATCTTCGGGTCAAAACTTATGCTTTATGTATGTTTCTTTAAAAGAGACTTACTTTCCACTAATAATGCTTTACACAGATTTCTTTCCTCTTTAAAAAAATAGACCCTTATTGGTGCCATTCTCCTGGTCTGACCAATGGTGAGGCGACCTGCCACTCCCCTCGAGGTGGGGCCTACAGAAGCACCTTAGGCACCCGCTGTGAGATGAGCTGCGATCGAGGGTACCGGCTGATTGGAAGAAGGTCGATTCAATGCCTCGCCAACCGCCGCTGGTCTGGGACTGCTTACTGCCGCAGTATGTGGAGATTTAAAGTACCTATGTGAGGATATATTAGGTGATAATCTATGACCAACAAGTTTCCAAAGTCTAATATGGCTTATTGTAAATGTTCATTGTTGCTAATAAACTAAAAATAAATAAATAAATTACTGCATATTTGCACTGAATCACATTTTCCTATTGACATAAACAGTGGAATAGTTTATTTTATTCACTGTGTTAATCTGCTGCTGAAAATAGTCCCCAACAACTGCACTGTTTTTCTAATAAAAACATATTAATTAATGACCAGCTTGTGTGTGAACAAATGAGTTTGCAAAGTAATGATGCAGACTAACCCATTGCTAGTTTTGTTGGTGCAAACAAAAATACAAAACAGCACCATCCTCATTCTTAAAATACTACCTCTATAGGTTATGCATGAGGAGCGTTGCCTGTCTGTATGTGCTAAATTGATTATTTCCCTGGTTGTAGTTACTCTTAAAGACAAACCGTGTATGAAATCTGACTGTTTCGACCTTCCGTTTCTTTAGAGATGCGTTGCCACGTGCTGCCCCTCATTCCTCACGGCAGATACACCTGCACTCAAGGCTTTGTGGTGGACTCCAGGTGTGACTTCACCTGTGCCCCCGGCTATCGCATTGAGGGGGAACACTCACGCACCTGCCTGCATGGCGGTTCATGGAGCGGAGTGCAGCCGGAGTGTTCAGGTGAGTAAAGCTTACCAAATGTCCGAACTCAAAGCTTTATTTCTGCAGCTTTAGCTTGCTGCAACAGCATGAGGTTAAATTCAATCCATCTGCACTGGTGTCTAGTTTTCCATCATTCTTTCACAAGACCGCCTCTCCATGTGTCCACTCACTCAGTCTCACAATAACAAGCATATTTCCTGCTCCTCTGCTCTTTGGACTGAATCCAAACTATGCTCCTTTGTCTTCCAGAATTCTGCTCTTTATATTTGTAGCCCTGAAACTATTCTTAAAAAGATGTTGCCCTTCGTGCCAGTTTCCTTCCTCTAATGTTGCCAGTATTGTTTTTGAGTTTCCATCTGTTTATTTCAGATACCGATCCGCCAAAGATCAAGTGTCCTCCGTCCAGACTCAAGGTCGCCGAGCCTGGAAAGCTCACTGCCATGGTCACCTGGGACCCACCAGCTGCCACCGATACTGCTGACAAATCACTTGAGTATGGCGCTCCTTTCCTCTGCTATCCTTCTCCAGTTCACTTTTAAATGAAATTAAACATTTGGCCTTTACTTGTCTCTCCGCAGAGTGATATTAGTGGGCCAGCAGCCAGGCACTGACTTTAAAGAGGGCGCAAACATTATCCGATATAAAGTGTATGATCAAGCCAGGAACAGAGCTGCCTGCAAGTTTATTGTACGTGTCGAGGGTAAGCTGCCAATTCTTGAGTTCTGAGGTATGAAATGAGGTTAAATGCAACACATTAACCTGAAGTTTAGATTAGGATACACAGGATGTTCTTACTTTGCGCTGTGTTCTCTGTCCAGTGAGAAGATGTCCAGAACTACCTCCACCTCTGCATGGTTACCTCACCTGCTCCTCTGATGGGAACAACTATGGTGCAACATGTGAATACCACTGCGATGGAGGACATGAACTCAAGGGGGTGTCCAGTCGAGTCTGTCAGTTCAGCCGCAACTGGGGCGGAAACCCTGCTGAGTGTGTTCGTGAGTAATACGTCTGAACGTACCTCAGAGCGCTGTTTAACAGTGGTAAAAGTACAAGAATCAATACAAGAGAGGAGGAGACTGCTGCTGCTCAGTGAAGGGAATTGTCTTTTCTAGGTTAAACAAATCAGAATTTGTCCTGTCCACAATTAACCATTCGGCATCAAGTCTACTCAGTAGTTTTTAATGAATATTTTCTTTCCTGAAAACAGCCATGGAGGAGGTTCTACCCTGGCAGAATGTGTACAATGGTTTGGGACACCCTGAAATGGCTGGCAAGTTCCTGCAGTGGAAAATGGCCTTATGGGAAAATGAGCCGACTTCTCACTTGATTTGTTGCCTCAGTAAACATTTTCCTAATGAGTTTAGGAGTTTTAGCATTAGTTTCAAGGTTACTTCAATCGAGCACGAGGTTGTTTTTATAAATTATGGTTCTGTTCATTAAGAAAAACAGACATCAAAGAAGGAAATAATCATCTCTCATATGTCAATAATCAAAATAGAAGTCCACCAAATATCATGGTCGTTACATCCACTTCTTTCATACAGTCAGTTGTTGAAATTAAAAATCCCGTGTTCACAAGTTTACTGAAGTAGGGGTTGAGAAGTATTATGTGTAAAATGTCCTTAAATTATCAACAGTTAAAGTAGTGTGGCTGATAATGATGCGTATTATCAGATATTTACTGATGGAGCTGGTTGAGGTGGAACTGCTACTGTACATGCTGAGGTAGTTAAGTCATGTGATTGCCAACCCAGAGATCAAACCCCCCCAAAGGATCGCAAGATAAATCTGAGGAGCTGTGAGATGACTAATAGGACAAGAATGAAAAACCCTCTTGTCTTTTGTGTTTTTCTTTTCCTGTGAAGAATTGGATAATTTTACCTATTTGGGACTCAATAAATCATTTAAATGAAACTATGTGGGAAGTATAGAGGGATAATCTCTATTTTGTGGCATCTAAAACCTGTGATAAGGAGCCCCAGTTACACAATTCATTATAAGTGGTCACAAAAAGCTGGATACCACTGGAATAACTCTTTAACAGTTCATTGTAATGTATGAACTTGCATTTTTTTAAGCAATGCTTTCATTGACAAAGTAACTAGTAGCTACAGTAAACGTAGAAGGTAGCATAAAATGAAACATAATACCTCAAAACTGTACTTAAACACAGCACTTGGCCACCGCTGACATACTGCACACATACATGTGCAATATCTACAGTGCTTAAATTTATTTGACCACCTGTTACGAAAACAAGAAAACACAAATATTTTATAAATTTGCCAAAAACTTGTTTCAAACTAAAAATTGTATTGTTACTTACTAGGCAAATAACAAACTGGAACAATTAACACTCAATCAAAAAATAATAATATGCTTTACTATTTTTTTCTGCTTTTCCGTAAAACAGTAAATTTGAAAATTCATAACAACAATAATTATATTTTAGCTTTAAAGACATCATTTGGATTAAAGATCTTGCACATACTGGTGGATTAACCACTATAGAAACATAAATACTTTGGTAATCAGCAATTACTGTTAATTTGGAGCAGCGAGCACTGTACATGTAGGGGATATAAATGCAGGATGTAACTGTGTTTGCAGCAATGGAGATTAAATCAGATGTAAAGACAGTCTCGGCTCTCCTGGATCAGTTCTATGAAAAGAGGAGGCTGCTGATCATGTCTGCACCAAACATATCTGACCCAGACTACCAGATGCAGAACGTCATGATACAAGTAAGACACACTTGACATGATCTCCTCAAAAGGTTTCTACAGAAGTATAAAAACACAACAGCCCCAAAACTGTTTGTCTTGCTTCTACCAGAAATCAGACTGTGGATTAGACCTGCGGCACGTAACCGTCATCGAGCTTCTGGGCTCCCCGCCTCGTGAGACGGGCCGCATTAAAGAACGTCTGCTTCAGCCTGAAGTCATCGAAGGTTTGAGGTAAGAGTCAGATACTTCATCACGTAGTTATTCAGCAGTTTTATGGTTCATTCTTGGAAAGAAAATACTCACTGCCTTAAAAAATTCCATCCTAAAGTGGCTTTATATAATTCCCGTTCTCATTAACAGTAGAGTTGTTTCTCGTCACTCTTTAAATGTCAGGAGTCTGCTAATAAAAACTGTCTCCATTAGTTTGACTTTAAAAGGAAAACAAAATCCTTTCCATAGATAAACACTGATAAAAATAGCAACACAATAATTGCAAAGAGGCAGCAATGGGATTCCAACAGGATCAATAACATCTGCCATGAAAATCTGTGAGATTCCTTTCAGATCCAGCATTGTGCACCAAATCAGACACAAACATACAGAGAGAAATGCATCTAAGAAGAGGCATAGATAAAGTCCTTTTTTCCAGTAACTGTGCAATTTGAGGAAGGGGCACTGCTCAGATTTTCCAGACTGGAAAATCTTCCCCTTCAGATTCTGCACCGACACACAAATCCCAGCTAAACGAGTGCTGCATACTGAGGCACATTGTGTGAGAGCAGCACAAAGCACTCTGGGAAATCAGAAAGTAGAAGCAGAAGAGGGACGAGGGCTTATTGTCTAAACTAGGATATCCACATACAAAAGAACTTAGTAAAGTTATCTGTGGAAAACCAGAAATAATCTGAGTGAAGTTGCACTCAATGCAATCAATATTCTAATATTAATGGATAAAGTTTGTATTTTGAAGGGGATCACTAACCTGTAGTAATAAACAGAATTATTACCTGACTCTGCAGCTTTCCTTAGATTTACAAGTCTTTTACTCTTCTAGGTCCTTGTTTTGGTTTGAGAGCAGCTTTGTTTTGTCCAACTGCCTGTCCAACACCAAACAACAGTTAGTTAGTGAACTTAGTGAAGCATTCCCGGCTGTTAAAAGCTAATAATAGAGTAAATATTGGACTTACGTTTGTCAGGTGTACCAAATATGAGTTCAAATAAATGCTTATGCCAAAACTTTGACATAAAACTTTATAAGTTGATGTAATCTTTACAGTGTGCCATCAAGTGACCAGAAAATATTCATGCGTGCTACTTTCAACTTACAGTATCTGATTTTTTTGTTGTTGTTGCCACACAATGCTTAAACAGTGACAGGTCATCACATTGTAAGTTAACATGGCAAACTTTCTAGCAAACGGGTGTTAGTTTTTAGCAACCTTAGTTTTCATTTGTTCTTGTGTTTCTGTCCAATTGTTGAATACAAGTCCAATATTTACCTTTAGCTCCATTTTTGCTCTTTACCATCTCCTAAAGGAAACCTAAGCTGCTAAATGTTCCTCTGTGCACCAGACAGTTCTTTACTTTGTCTCTCTATTGTTTGGTAGCGGGTACAGTGGTATCCTTCTGAGCTACCACTGGAGTCAGATTATCCCTTCTTATAAAAATATACATTACAGCCCTTTTAATAATATCCAAGTATGATAGGAGACTGTTGCTTTAAGAATAACTGCTTGCATTGTGTTTTTCCACAGACAAGCATTCAGAATCTCCAGATACTACTTCAGCATGGTGCTCCTGGATGAGCTCGGACTGGACCGAGAGCGATTCATTACCCCGGTAGCTTCGGATGAGCTGTTCTCCTACATAGACAGCTTCCTGCTGGATGAAGAGGAACGAGAGAGGCTGGAGCTCCGCAGAGATTTCTGTGACTAATTCAATAAACCTCTCTGGTTGCCACAGCAATGAACTCATCAGTACTACTAACACAAGATAAGGAAGGACAAACAACCAGAAACCAGGTCCAGACTAACGTTTGAGCGGAAAAGACGAAGAGACAGCAGTTCCTCCTGTTCAAATGTGATCACTATACAACACTGAAGTGCCGACACTGTTTGCTCTCTATCAGATCATCAGCTGAGGGGCCTGGAGGACAGAAACTGGTTGCTACAGAAAATAGAGCCTATTATATTGTGGAATAACACAGAGCACCAAATATATGCGCACAGATTGAAACCTGAATACAGAACACTTGGTTGGATGCAAGATGTGGATTTGTACTTTTTCAACTCCTGTTTGGAAATCTGAAATTTAATGAGAGCTAAAACTACCCAGCTAATAATCACTATCAAGCACTCGAGAGGCTATAAATTTACCAGCTTGGTGAAGATATTAGGAGCAATGCACAGTTGAGACAATCAAGCATGTCTGAGTTTAGTTAGTTTTTATTTGGTGAACAGAATATTCAAGGAAACCTTGATGTAAACATGACTCTGATCACACTCCAGAGAAGGGTTAAAGGTTAAAATCTTGAAATTTAAAACAAATTCACTTTACTTCATATAAAGGCTTGTAATATAAATACAATTATATATTGTAGTATTAAGATAAAATATATTATGGATTAAATTAAGCATAATTTGTTGGATGCAACACAAGTTCTGTATGATACCAGTTTAGAATGTGCTGTTTTCCAATATGCAAGTGTACACAACTATAAACAAAAGGGTGACAAATTAAGACACTGTTTCTGTGCTACGTTCTGTGAATACATTTAAATTGCAATAATATAAACATTTTAAAAATATAAAGTGGCTGTGTGTGTTTTGACACTGGCACATTTCAACAACAGTGTGCAGTTGGGAGGGGTTCAAAGCCGAGAAGATATGTAGTGTTCAGTACGTCAATGAGCTGTGTGACTAAAGCTTTTGGTCTGGTAAAATTTATAAGCAAAACTCATCCAAAATCTCATGTTTGTCTTAGAGGCCAGAGCTTCTCACTGCTCCAGTATCTGGAATACTTCTGAGGGTTCCGGCTTGTGCTGTCCTCATTTGCCCTTGGCCTTCCCCATGGTGGAACGCAGTGGAAGAGTGCCCTCTGCCCAAGAGTCGGGGTACTGCATCATCTTCTGCCACAGACTGACCTCCTCTCCAACTGAGTCCAACTCCATTTCCTCTTTTCCTATTTTTACAGTGCCTGCAGGGGCGAAGATTGCACAGTGAACACACAATCAGGGCTGCAATTACTGACGACAGCAAATTCCTTTTACTCATTTACTTTTCCGACCAGAGAAAAAGATACAGAAGCCTCATGGGTTCTTCAGAACTAATGTAAAATTGGCAACAATGCTTTTACAAAAAAAAAATAAACTAGAAAAAGAAAGGTATGGTATTACTCTCTCTTTTCATGAAGATTTATTAAATTTACCTTCATTATGATGTTACAACCAAGTGCTCAAACCAAGATCTAACCAATGAGTTGCAGTTCAGGACAGATTTCATTTACAAGTCTGTCTTAAAACGACAGTGAAGTGCCTATATGAACAGTGAAACAGATTTTGGCTACTGTAGTCATTCTTCTTGTTTAAACACAAGAAAAATGTTCAAAAGAAAAGGCAGCTGACCCTACAGCTAGAGCCATTTACAAAAAAGATAGATTATTCTATATACGATATGATCAACCTACTAGGGCGACAAGGTTCACACAACCTCACACTGAATAACGTTTATCTAAGTAACACAAAGCGACTACAAAGAGATATGGGAGGAATATCTGATTTGTTTTGGCTCTTCTCATGTGTAAAGTATGAGGGGCAGGTGAAAAGAAAAAAAAGATTTACTGAATTTTGTCTTTTACCTCTTCCAGAGCTGAGGCGGACCCCTCCCAAGAATTCATTGCTCAGCATGGCCTCCCTGTCCCACACTGTCAGCTCCAGACACATCCCCTTCAGCTGCTCCAGAGCCAAGTCCTTATACACAAACGTCTGGTCATAGTGAGGGTTCAGGTTCTTCCTCACAACCGAAGTCTTCCTCTTTGTGGTCTTTGCCTTAGCTGGGAACAAGTAGCTGCAGAAACACAAACACCATGTCAGCTTACAAAGAGAAATGCTTGATGTTTGAAAATTGATTTTTAGAGTCAACAGTTCATCACACACCCTTTCACAAAGCTATCCGATGTGCCTCCTGGTTTCATTGCCATCAAATTCTTTGCCTCTTTAATTACAACATGCAGCTCCCCCCCTCCTTCAGGTGCTGCTTTTTTGCCTGAAGACAAGAAGATGGACACATTCAGAAATTTGAAGCAAAGTGTATAATATTACCAGAGGTAAATGCAGTTTCCTTATTGCAGTTTTACCTTTGATTTTCTCAGTTGTTGGCTTTTTAGGTGGGACATACTTCAATGAGATCACCAACTCTCCTTTGTACTGAGCAAAAGCTGAAACCGGCACAACAGAGGCTGCCTGTTAAAGGAAAGTTAGTAACATTAAGAACACACAAGAAACCTGAACCCAGTAAACATGTCTCCATATTAAAATACTGGATTGTTGAGCCCGATATACACGTTAGTGTTAAAAAAAACAAAAAAAAACAACATTAACGACTTGTATAATAACCAGGCCTCACAGCCAACCAACAGTATTACCTTGTTTTAATTTTTTTGGACATTTAAGCCACTCTGATCTTAAAATACATTGTTTTGTTGTTTCTTGCTGCTGTGAAAATATTCTTACATGGTGTTAACTGGCATAGGGTTCAACACAGGATTAAAAATGTTCATTGCAGTATTTATTTTAATAGTTACTTTACAACTTAAAAGTTAACCTCTAACAGTGCTATGGTGAAACATTGCATGTGTAGGTCCCTATTTACTTCATATCACTGCACTGATCTACAGGGGTCATTATTGAACTACAGAGGAGCAATGTACAAGTAAAGGCAAGGAACAGAGCTGCTGGCAGGTAAACATCAGAGCGAGCAGGGTAGAAACTTTTTTTAAAAATTGTGCTATAAATTTAAGAAAATATTAAAACTTTTCAGATATTTTATGAGGCGTGAATGGCATCTACATAACAACCTTGTCAACATGTTGCTATAAAGGACAGCTATGAAAATAAAAATGCATTACAATTCTGCAAATGATGCAAGACAGAATGCTGGTAGGGAACAGTTAATTATAAAGGTTAATATATTCTTTTTAGTAGTCAACACACTCTCCATGCAGCTGCTTATTTTCACAGTGACAGCTGAACATTAGAGCTGTTAACCTTTAAACTTCATACATTTAAACATGATATTGAAAAAGTGCATTTAGCTCTGATATTGTTGCGCAATGAAGGATAGCTGGAAATCACTTTGGTTTTTGGTCAAATCAAAGTGAAAATAATGTTATTTTTTGAATAATCTCAGTGACAAGTACTAATAGACTATTTATTTTCTAAACTGTGTTCTATTAGCTGCAGTACCAGCAGTGTAAAGCAGTCTTGGCAGCAAAAAGGGACCAAGCATAAAGACATATTTATGCCTTTTCTGCATCACCAACTGAATGCATGTAGGTTTTCATGGCTAACTGATGCATACAATGTACAACAGTGTAAGTGCAGAGTTACAGAGCTTGTCAAGAAATGAATTGGTGAAAGGGAGACGCTTTTCACAGCCAATTTAAGTCAAAAAGTCTAAACACAACCTTCACCACAGCAGCTTAGGTGTTCACTGGTTACCATGGGGATCTAGTGAGATTAAGAGAGCCATCAAACGAGACTGAAACTTTGGCCATAGGCTCAACATACTCCAATAACTAATTAATTTTGCTTTGTAGGACACTCCTCAGGTCGATGCATGAGCAAGACCCCCCCCCCCCCACACACACACACACACCCCCACACACACACACCCCCACACACACACACACCCCCACTATGTTAGATATAAACATTGCAAGGAAACTCTACATGACCCCTTTAAAAGAGCACATCTCAGTTGAGTAAAGAAAAATAAGTTCAGTTTCTCTCATCTACCTTTGGCATGAGAGCCACACAGTCTTCCTGCGGGGAGTCGAGGTCTCTGCAGTCCAGAGGGATCTCCACTTCTCCCAGGAAGGTGTTGCGGCTGAGGCGACCATGATGCCAGACTGATATCAACATGGAGCGAGTGAACAGCTGAGAACGGCTGATGGAGTACTGGCAGTGGAAGAGAGAAAATATGATGATCAAAGGCCTGTCTCACTGCTGATACAGTGATGGACGGGTCTTATGTAATTTTAATGGCCTTGTGCTGAGGGAGTTTTAAATAAATCATGGAACATAGTTTAAAATAGAGCATGAGATAAGACTTTATTAGCAGTGGCATCCAAAACCTTCTAAATAATTACCTTCTTTCTAACGTTTAAATAACAAATATAAACTTGCAGAACGATCATCTTTGTACAAGTGGATGCACCCAGCTAATTTCCCTTTCAGCAGTTTTGTTTGTCACTGTATTTAAGCTGACTCTACACTGGAACCAGGACCAAAATCAATATTTGACAACCACTATTCTAATCTACAAAGTCAATATCAATTTTAAGGTCTCTGTAGGTGTGGTCATTGCTTGCTGCAGTCATGGCACAAGGTCACTAATCAGGGAGTGTCATTTAGTTAACACGATAAGATCAACAGTTGAGGTCCAGTTAGAAAGGAGCCACTTCCAAAAAAATTACCTTTAATGTTTCATTGTAGATGGGGTTGATAGTGTTTCTCTTGATGTTGGTCTTCCTTTTGCTCTGGCGAGATTTGTCAGGGAGTAGATAACATTTGACATAACTGAAACACAGAAACAGTACAGTATGTCAAACAGTATCTCTTCTGGCCCTGACTGGTGACTTTCTGCTGCATTTCCTGACTAGATGCAGAGAAAAAATATCTGTTGACATTCAATTTCCTGTGAAGCTCGACTAATCACCTCTGGGATGCGATTATCAAGACTCTGTAAACACAGCACCCTCTTATCTGCACTGATCAAAGCTGTGTTAACATCACTGAGGGGGGTGTGTGCAGTACAAATATGTATCCTTTTCAGCGCTACAGTCAGCACCGCACCAATGTGAAGGCCAAAGAGAAAACTTTACTTCAAATGTTATGCTTTGCTTCACATAATCGCTATACTTGGGAAAAAGTGAACGTTTTGAATATTTACGGGTTGGAGAGCTGCCGTGAGGCATCGCCAAAAGCCAGCTTATGGCATTCCTTGATGAAGACCTGGAGACTTTGAGTATGTTCCTCGTAGCTCATAGAGAAGATGATATCTCCGCTCACTTCGACGCTGTCATAGTCTCCCGCCTCACTGTAAATACTCATCAGGCTTCCCAGAGTGCTCTGCACAAACAGACGTGAATAAATAATCATTAACAATTCCTGCAGCTGTTCAAAGCTTCATTCAAGTAAAATATCGACATGTAGGTAATTGGACAGACATTTCCTCAAGGCTTGTTGCTGAAGATCACAGCTTTAAAAGACAGAAAAAAAACAAGCGAAAAAAACACATGTAAAGAATGCCACAAGGTAAACAGAAAGCAGACCAGGGATAAACAATGTAATTAAAAATGATCAGAATGCTCTGTCAATATCCAAATCCAGAGTGACAGCATGAAAGTCATGCTAGCCAAAGCCTTGCATTCCCCTCAGGCTTGGGTAACTATAGAAACACTTTGGTAGACATTACACATCGATGTCACACTTCCGAACTTGCCAAAGGATATCCTGAGGTTATAGATGCTTGTTCAGATCAGTTAACATCAGTTCTGTTATGAGACATAATGAGCTTCTCCTCAAAAAGCACATTAGAGAACTAATGCGAGCTGTGAGAAATGTCAGCACTTCACCTTTGAGCTACGCAGGCTGGAGGAACTCGAGGCCATTGTCCTTCTATGAAAGCTCACCAAACTGTCAATATCTTCCTCCTCCTCCTCCTCCTCCTCATCTTCCTGTGGAACCACAACAAATATTTAGCAGGCTCATAATACACAGACACAGAGGCATTTTTACACCAATTAGATTTCTGCAGTTTAAAAATTTGTGGTATTTAAGAAAAATTAAACAACAATTCATAAGATAATGGACCACTTCAGTATCTCTTTCATTTAATAGATACCGTGATTGGAACCTGATGGTGAAAATTTTTTCATAAACACTGAGTTTCAAGAAGGCCAGTGAGAATGCATCTTTACACATAGCCAGAAAAATGTTCAAATGTCTGAAACATCAACATTAAATGGAAAGGTTTATAGTGGGCTCCATCCATGAGGGTTAGGGTTATGTTCTGCGTAGTCCATCAGATGTGGACGTCAGAGGGTCAGAAAGCTTTCCCACCTTGCGTAGAGGAGGACTGTATGCGGTGGTTTCTGAAAAATTCGAATATGGCATTTACACCCACTTTACACAGTGACTGGCCATCTGGGTGGAGGTGAGAAAGGAGACAGTCATTGTGTTTTTGTAGCCCTCTTTTTCATTTGTTGCTAAAGCAGTTCTGTCACCTGTCATGTAAACAGGAATGCAAGATTAGAAACGTTCTTCTGAGGAGATGGTCTCAAAACTGTAACTGTTGTCTCCCTTTTTAGATAAGATCAAGTCTCTCCCCTCTTTATGACAGTCAGATTTTTACTTGATTTCCAATGTGGACTAACAGCATTTTGTACAAACTAGTACTGATTAATCCAGCCCTGACTGTCACTTTTTTCTCTGCCAGAAAGCCTTCTGCTTTTGCTTTTAACATCACTGCTGCTCAATAGCATTAGGATCAATAAGAGCAGTCTTGGATGTGCTTAAAAGATCCTGAAATGGTCATACTGGGGATTCTTAAAAGTGAAACATTTTAAGGATCCTGGCAGCTGGATCCCTGGCAGTTTTTCCTACACAGAAGTGCATAGTGGTGTTCTCAGAAGAGGAACAACTCAGGTCCATTAGACAGGCAAAATCCAATCCCATGCAATAAAGTTGATAGGGTCAGTGACAGGAAAGACAATCAGTAGTTTATTTTTCCTGAGCACTACTTGCCTGTAGATCTAAGCCTGGTACAGAACGGCTCCTGTTGCCCATTGAGACCTCTGACGTGTTGCGCTCATCACGCAGATCCAGTGTTGAGACATACTCTGTAATAATCACACAGACCAGCAATTAAACATATTGCACACACATCTTTCTGTCAACAGTAATGCACATATTAGTATAAAAGATACTCACCGGCAGGCTTTGGGGCTCGTCTGACACTTTTCTTGAAGAGTCTGTCAACCTCCTGCTCTGGGTTCGGATTGACTGGTTTCACTTCTGGGACCTATAGTGACAGAAAAACAGAGAGGCTGTCAGAGAAGAGAAAGATCATACAATGTAATAGGAATAGGAAGGCATCTTACAGTCATAGCGTCTAGGTTGGCACTTTCATTTTTGATAGTATCTGCTCTGACTGCGACGGTCAGACTGGAAACATGGGATCCTGCTGGGCTGGTCTCAACCAGGTGCTGTTCTGTCCTGCTTGACAAAATAAATGAACATTAAATACAGCTAAAACATGAACTTTGTTGTTTTCACATGCAAAAAAACTTACATTTAATTTATCTACTGTCTAGACATCTATCCTTAGTCTACTCTATCTCCATCTTAGTGTATTTTATCTTTGATCATAAAAGTACAGCTCATGAAAAGGACGGCACTTTAATTATTTAGAAGGTCATATCAGGGTTCAGGCCTTCCTCATCATTCATTCTGAAAACTGTGTTATAACCAAGCCCAAAACTGACAGAAAGCACAAATTTAATTGGAGTTCATAACTCTGCTTCTGAGGATTCTGCACGCAGTTACGTATAATGAGTCCAAAAGCAATCATTTACTAGGTTTCTCACTTTTAACTGCAATTGCAAAGTATGAGGTCAGCATGTTGAAAACATGCCTTCATGTTGTTGAAAGTTTCTTATCAACAGAACTTAGCAATGGATTATGTCATTTTTATGTAAAATTACATTATGCTGCATTGTTTAGCCGCAGCATATTTTTTGAATTGCAAATTACAGACAAGTGACAAACTAAAGGAAAAACCTGAACTCTTGGCTTAAACAATGAGGTGGTCTGGTGGCTCTGTTATGCTGTGGGGGGTATTTTGCAGGAAAGGTTTGCATCCACTTTTCCCTTGAGAAGGAAGGATCACTGCTAATCAATACAAAGTTGTTCTGGGTCTCACTATGCTGAAACATTTCTGTCCTGGTTTCTTTTATGATGGCAGTGCCTTGATCCATAGGGCATAACGGGCCACTGAATGGTTTGACAAATATGAAAATGATGTGAATCAAATGTTCTTAACTTCATAGTCTATGACACCTCAACCCAAATGAGACACCTATGGGAGAATTTGTCTCTGCACCACCATCATCACAGCACCAAAGGAGGAAATATCTAGTGAGAATGGTTCCAGCATAATTCCAGAGGCTTGGAGAATCAATGCCAAGGCACAGCGAAGTTGTTCTGGTGGCACACAATGCCTTAATATCTTTTTAAAAAACACTTCATTTCGATATTTCCCTGATTTGTCATGGATCTGAGGTCTCCATTATAACATGTTTGTCGTATTATCGTAGAAACCATGAAGTCTAGCATTTCAGGCCAACTAAATAAAATGTAAAGTAAAACAACTGTCATCATCGTACTTTATTATATCGCTATCACTCCACTATTATTATCCGATAGTTTGTAGAATTATGTGTAGTTTTTAATTTATCACCATTCGCAAGCCAAAAATGGTCTGAGTTAGCTTTATTCATTACAGCCTCAGATAAAATTTCAAGACAGTTCACTTGACTAGTCCTCACTAACTATGAAGTTAGTGTTATCTGTTAGTGACAACAGGTGAATTTACCTTGGTTGCTCAGGGGTCACACGGCCAGACTCAGTCTCAGTCTTGCTGCTTGTTATACTGGCATTTTCTACAGACTCTGTGTCGCTGCGAATTGGCCTTGACCAGACCTCATCCCTTGATTCAACTGATTCTCTTGAAGTGATGGATCCCGATGTCTCACTTGAATAATCATCAATAAAAACATGACAAAAGGATGATATTCTTTTCATCCGTGTTCTGAAAATAATGTCCAATAATTTTTCAAAGAGAAACAAAACTTAAGTGAATAACAATGACACACCTTAGGGAAAATGTCAGATTTTTCTGCTTGGGCTGCTGGGACACAGCACTGGCAAGATGTGGGTTTATTTCAGTACTTCTCAAGAGTGTTTGTCCCACTGTCTCATGTTTCTTCACTATAACACAGAGCAAAAAAAAATCTATATCACATTTCCATACAAATTCAATTAAATGTTATAATGTGGCAGTTTTTAACATTTCTCTCCTGCTGTTGAACTAGAACAACATTTTAGTGGCTGTGGAAAGGCACAGAGCTGTTTATATTCCTAGTGGAACAGCTGATATCCACTTCCTGTTCTGGTACTCACATGCCAGCCTCTTTTTCAGGGAGACCCTCACCAGGTCATGTCCAGGCGCTGTAGAAAAACGGTTGTACCTTTGATCATAGAACCAGTCACCTGTCCTTTTCTTTAGCTCCCTGGAATCCACAACAAACACTGTATTACAGGTCAAGACCAAGTAGAGTTTATATCCAATAATCATTTGTTACTGGTTACCCAATATGCTGTTTCAGTAACTTAGTCTTTGCAACATATTAATTATAATATTATCACTAGAAATCATTCCATTGCTTAAATAACAGTTGTGGCTTCTCACATTTGTATCCCGTAGCGTCATAACAAAATGTTACGGTCGGTAATTGTAAAAGAACAAAGAGAAGAGGTTGAAAGATATATTGCAATCTGTACTGATGATAAAATGCATGCTTCATTGCATACTTATATCTACTAAAATAGCCTGTGAGACAAACACTGACTTTTTTCCGTTTAAGTATTAACTAATGGTTGTTCAAAGGAAAATGTATCAAATTGTAACATTTCAAGATTAGAAATATAGGCTCCAAATAGTATGTAATGATTTCAGTGTAAATATTTTCTTCTCAGCATGTGCTTTCAAATACCTTAAATGGAAAATTATTTTTTTCGCTGGCTGATATGCTCCTTCATTGCCATGAATATAGCCACTGTAGATTATTTTTAGTCACTCCTTAATACATCATCCTGGTGCCACAAATATTAATTCATGCACCAAATGAGTGCAAATCTACTTTTGGAAATTGTCCCCAACAAATACACTGTTTCCACCCATCTATATAAGGAAACTTTCCAGTCTTTGTGAGAAATGAAAACACATGCTTGTCACTTGTTTTTAAATAGTTGCATGTTCAGAGGGTTTTTATCTACATGCAAAACTGGACATATAAACAAAACCTCTCTTACGATTCTTTGGCACACACGCTGCACACCCAGGAATTATTAGGCAGGATTTTTCGGCAGTTGCGGCAGACATAGTGATTGCATATCCTGCACTGGCTATTGAAAACAGCCAGTCGAGTCAGAGGCACCAGGCATCGGCCACAAACATGCTGACTGTATCTACCACTGCCACGTTTGGCCCCTTTCCTCTTCACTTCCATCAACTCTGTCTTCAACTTCCTAAAACAACATGAATGACAAACATCACACACTGAGTTTTACATAAACAGTTGTATGCAAAAGTTTGAGCACCCCTAGGAGAAGCACTTATTTTGTTGATTTCTGAAGAGAAGTGCATAAAACAGACATTTCTATATATGCAGTGGCACTTTCTTCAAAATAGAATAAATTCTGCCAGTGGCCTGAATTATTACCCAGCAGTAGCGCACGTTGCAAAACAAAAAACCACAAGACCATCTAGATAAGCTGTACTATATCACTGTTAAATGGCTTCTAGTGTAAATTTGTCTTCAGCACCCAGCAACTAGGGCAGAGAACTGTTTGATTTTTTTCATACTAGTGCCAATACCGTACTTGGATATCTGTACTGATACTAAAATTATAATTTCTTTCGCTACTTCAGTGTGAGGAAGATACACATGTTCTCATTTAGTAAAATACGTCAAACTTCTCGCAGCATCAGTGTTTTAAGTTGCCAAAACAGCTGTTCATAAACGGACTCCAACTTGAGGAAAGAATTACATGGAACAACATTTAGACAAAGAAACATTTGATCAAGAAGAATCTTAACAGGTGTGTCATGTCAATGTTCGTTACTTGACAGATTAAAATTCTCAGCTCCACAGATTTTGTTTGGAGGATTGATAAGCAGCCCTACCATTATCAATAGTGCTAAACAATGCATCAAATATCTACACTAAGAGATAAGTATTTAATAAATACAGCCAACATATGATGACCACATTAACTGATACAAGATTTTTGAACGAAACTGAAATATATACATTTGGAAATCTATTTTCCTTTATATTAACTATATTAACACAACATACACAAACACCTTTGATAAGGATTGGTATATTTATTGTTTAATTTTAGCGTGATATCTTAGAGTTCACACTTTTAGTTCAATGACAAACATGTGAGGGCACTTATGTGGATCAATTACACAAAGCCACTTATATTTTTAAATAACCGCCCAGGAGTCGAACTAGGGACTCCGTCGCTAAGGACATTTTACCCCGTGTGGTACATGACTGACAGCTTGACTAACCCGTTTACGCTAAATCTCTCACAACATTTCATGGCAATTTTTGGCCAGCAACCACCATGATACTGACATATTGACATTATTCAATACATAGGTCCTGCTGGTGTATTAGTCAGATAGTAGCAATAATGGATAACATACACCTACTAGGTTTTAATTGGTAATCAATTGAACTTTCTAAATCTGCAACATTTTACACATTTTGGTACTTCTATAACTGGTAAGTGGGGCAAAATAGCAGTAGCTGTTCTCTTCTTACCGCACACGCTGCTCCTCAGCCAGCCTCAGCTCCTCGTCCCGTCGCAGCACCTCCAGGATTAATTCCCGCTCAGAGTCGGACAGGAACCCCAAGTTAATCATGTCGGCAGCCTCCGGCATTGTACCTTTAACCAAGTACCCTTAGTTCAGGTTAAATGGTTCAACATAATTGGTGTTGCATTGAGAAGACTTTTACCTGAAGATGAAGCAGAACATTAAGAGATCACTAAAAGGGTGATAAACTCAAATAAACACAGACAAAACCTATTTAAAATGGACAGATTTAACATCAGAAAAGCCTGCACAGGTGAGGAGGATGCTTGGCTTTACTACTGGACAGCCTGCTGTTCTATGATCCCCTGTAAGGCAAGCTAAGCAGAGCTCTGCAGTAAAAACAGGAACTTAGCAACCTGATGCCCTGAGGTGATGGTACAGGCAGAGAAACAATTGTGTGATCCTAATCAAATGACTGGTAGATGATTGAATGACCTTTCTTTCTTCCTGTTGGCCTCCATGCAGAGAAGCCTTTACTGCCAATATAGTAGAGTCCTCATGGATAACTCAGCTGGAAGTCCTTCATTAATATGAAAGCAAGCAAACAAAGTTCTTATTGCTTCATTAGACTGCCTAAACCTCATTGCAGACAATCTATAGCAACTTTATAATGCATAGCTTTGTAAAAAGCGCTCATGGGAATTAATAAATTCGTTTTCCCATTTCACGAGAAGACAGGCTTTAGTTTGCAACTCTGGAACATGCATTTGGGCAACACTGAGCTGTCCAAAAATGACAAATGACTAATGTGAACCAGGATGCAGGAGGATTTAAAAATCCCACAGAAAGGCTCTGCCCGGGTGAAAGGTTGTTTTGAGTGGTACAGGCAAAAACAACATGAACTTGGCTACCATGTAAGCTTCCCACCCTCTAAGGAGACAGAGAGCTGGGTGGAGCTCAGCAGCTTAACCATTTGTTTAAGTCAAACAACATCAGGCTTGTCATCTGTCACGATCTCTTCAGAACCTTAATGCTCCATTTAAACTGCTTCCAAGGAAATTAAAGCACAGGCTGTTAGCCAAGCTGTGGGAAAGCTACAATTCAAAAGGTGTATGCAAAACCTGACACCTTTTTCCTCATTGTTCAAATGCCTGGGGCCAACTAACACTAGCAGGAGATTAAGAATACCTGCAGGGCAAGTTCCAGTTAACCTTCAAGGAAATGGCGCATGTGTCTGTACCAGATGATAGAGATAATACTGCACCATAGGCAGACATTTCAGGAGGGACACAGGAAGACATGTCGCCTTTAACATTTAGAGAATCTGCACTTGTCCCCTTTAATTAAAGCACAGAGGAAGCAAAGGACTTTTGCTTGAAGGCTTGACTTAACTTTAAACTATGGTGCTTAAATATTGTGTTATCCTTTGCATAAATAATGACACTTCCACCATAAATTGATGGAGAAACGGCACAAATAGGTGCACGGAATGGACAGTTTAATGCTCAAATCTAGGTGGAGGTTGAAACGTTTTAGTTAATGTGTCCCAATGATAGAGATAACACTGCACCATAGGCAGACATTTTGGGGGGTGACAGGAAGACATGTCAACATTTAGAGAATCTGCACTTTTCCCCTTTAAGAAAAGCTCAGAGGAAGCAAAGGACTTTTGCTTGAAGGCTTGACTTCACTTTGAGCCACTGTGCTCAAATTTGTATTGTCCTTTGCATAAATAATGACATTTCCACCATAAATTGATGCTCAAACGGCACAAAGAGGTGCATTAAATGTTCCCTCAGATGCAGGAAATTAACCATTTCATGCTTAATCTAGCTGGAGGCCCAAACCTTTGTTAGTAAATGTGTCCCCCCCAACATTTAAGATAAATATAAACCCATGGTAACTTCACTAACTGGATTTTAATTGTTTACTTTTAAAGAGGAAATGCCTCAAGCTGAATAAAAGTGAAGCAGCACTGCGTTGTGTAGGCTTGCGGTCAATGTAAATGATACAGATTACCAATGCTTGGGTAGTTTTTACAACTTTTACAGCTCATTAGCTGTTAAAAGTTGAGATTTGAGGACTTGAAAACGTTAAGCTGCTAACGGCTTAACGGTCGAACGTTACCGACTGGAAATTTAAATTAACGTTACCTGAAAAATTCGCTCCAGGTTGATTTAACTCCGCTGTTAAAAGCTAATTTTGAACGTCGACACGTTTATTTCACGCTTTAAATAAGTTCGAGCGGAATTTATTTGCTAATTGAAGAAAACTACACACACCTGTTGCTGAAAGTCGACGACGCTCCGACGGTTTGAGTCGCTCCGGACGACAAGCAGCGAGATTTTCAGACAGAAAACGGCTAAAAGGGTAACAGTTAAGCTAACCGAGCATCTTATTTCTGCTGTCGTGTAGCTAAAAACAACTTCACTCACTCTGCCTCTCGGTTATTACTGTGCCTCCTCCTCCTCCTCCTCTTCTTCTCGCCTCCCAAACTACAGCAGGAGTCCCGGAAGATAAGGAAAGTTTGCAGCAGTCGGACAGACAAGCAGGAGCGCCTCTCCAACATTTTCCATGATAGGTGCGTTTCCTTTGCTCTATTTACCACAGCAGGCTACATGTGGAAAATCTGATACACTTACATTGCCCAATAACTATCCCATGCGCCCTTTAACCCCCCAAAACTGTACATTTTTTGTCTTTGAAACTTAGAACAATGGGAAATACAGTTTGTGCTTGTTTGCCTCACTTCTGTGGACACAAAGTTGACCTTATTAAGCATTAAATGTGAGAAATGTAGATGTATATATTGCATGTATGTTTATATAAAGGTATGCTGTGAGCTGTTTATTGTTTCAGTGTCAACAGATGGTGTCTCTGCATAGATATTTATAATACTGTGCCATTATTTGTCTTTAGGGCGTATGCAAAGTCATGGAAAACCAACACACTGTAAAACAAATGATCACTGAGTCTATAAAAACTACCTGTGAAGCAAAGAGTTTGAAGTCTCACTGAGGCAGCTGTCATTTCCATTTACAACAAATCACAGGTATTTAAGAGATGTGAGATAGTTAATCAGCCATTTATTTATTTTTTTAGGGAGAACCACGAATAATTTCTACATTATTTTACATTTTATTCAAGTATGGAGGTCGAAATATGCCTAAAGTTTCAATAAACGACTAATAAAATACAAACATTTAGAAAAATATGTTGCGGGCCTGAAAAGAGATGTCTTGAAAATATTTCTACGTTTACATACATAGTATATACATCAGGCTATTTCTGTATTTCTACCTTTATTTATTTCTGTATCTGTAAGTAAATAACTTCAGTCCAAAGCAGGTTTGGTCAGCTGGCTGAATATGATAATAAAATAAAATAAAGTCTGCATAACACAAAACTGCTGCACTAAACGTTTAACAAGAACACAAAATTAGGTGATAAGTGAGGGTTAGAACCTCCTACAAGAAAGAAATGTAGAAATGCTGTAATAAATAAGACAGGACATGATATACTTTATATCTCTCAATGGGGAAATTCACATTAGAGCAGCTGGATACAGATAAGACAAAAAATACAACAGGGCTAAAAAAAAAAAATACATATATATATATATATATATATATATATATATATAAAAAAAAAATTAAAAACGGTCTCACAGCGACAATATATCAGGCATGATGACTCTACATATAGATATGTACATTATGGCATGATGAATTTACAAATATACAGGTATGGCACGGAGGATAATGTGCCCCCAGTTCTGAAATTACAGTCAGATAACATTATTGGTGGAAAAGACCAGTGGTTAACATGATCTTATTACACACATGAAGCTGCAAGAGAACAGTGTTATATCTTGTTGATTGATCTGGAAAAGTTGTAAAGAGGGAACACAGTTTTAATTTTTTTCTTTGGGTTGTACAGGAGTAAACTTTGATTGTTTGCAAAGATCTGTAGATAAAAACAGAATTAAGGAAATAATGTGACATGGGAAGAAATAGGAGCTGCCACTCATGCGGCGCATTAAAATACAGTAAGAATAAAAACTAAATGTTGAAATACACAAATAACCTAAATGAGAGATGATGTCTAGAAATGTAGAAATAAATTCAAGACATTCATTTTATTCAGTCCTTTTATTTACTCCTGGATTTCTTTATCTATACTTTACTCATGTTTTGTCCTCCATATTTAAGTAAGAGTGTCTGTGGTGGTTTAAATGTAATAATTTTGATGACTGACTGGCTGATGATAATTACCAGGCTGACACTGCTAATCCCTCTGCTGTCTGTGGTACCTACTACTTAAACGTGCATGTTGCCAAATGCTGCAGTTAGGTTGGAATGGAGAAAAAAAATCATCATTCACTGAGTTTGAAGGTCCAACTCTGTGTCTGTAGAATACGGCTCTTTAGAGTTTTCACCTCTGTTGCCTCCACAGCAGATACTACATGGATGTAAAAGGAAAAATAACATGCTGGACCTCGAAAAGCTGCCAGAATCGCTTCATTAGTCCTTGGCATCGATTTCTACTGGTAGGATGAGCACCATTCATCCAGAAGATATTCCCTTATTTGGGTACAAATCTCTCATAACTACTCAACTGAGTTCAGACCTGATGAGTGTGAAGGTCATGTCATGTGATTCAGATCATGTTCACACTAATGAAACCATTCAGTTACTCCTCTTTATGGAAGCATCTGCATTCTGCTTCTCCAGTCATTTATTCAGGCTTTGCTTCTCTGTCTATGGCTCAGAAGTAAAAAAATAAATCATTTCTAAAATAAGTTTGAAAGTTCCAAAGATAAACTGACAATGTAGAGCAGTCTGTCTATGATGTCTTATTCAGATTTCTTGGAGAAGTAAACCTTTGCAATAATGCAAATATCTTGACCAGTTACAAGGGGTCTAATCATCAAACACTTGAGGGCAACTCAGTGAGTATAACGAAACAATGAGGTGCCATTGAGCAAGGCACGTAATGCTAAGATTGGGCTGTGGTTGTTGTATGTCTTGCCAGCTGCCAGATGTGATTAGGACTTCATGAGTAGTTTTGCCATCAATCAACTTGCCTTGTATAAACAAAGTTTAGGAAAACAGCACAGAGGCTTATTTCACAACCTGTCAAATAATCATACCAGCTGTTGCAGTGTTTGGTTGGACCCAAACCTATTCTCTGGAATAGAGCATCTTTAACTGCTCAGCGCCACAGTGTCTGCTCACGATCTGTGTTTATGTTCTTAAATCAGGACGGTCTGCACTCCAAGTCCAGCACAACATGGTGAACATGAGGTGCGTATGACTTAACATGCTCTATGTGCAGGATGTTTGTTGTCCACAGAGCACCGGTGATGTTTCTTAAAAGAGAAGCGATGTGGTTTGATGTGTCATCAGCCCAGGCTTGCCACACCTCTCTGTCAGCTTTCTTCCCAGAAACCCTGTGGGTGGCATCATCAGCTGTAGCGTTGTGTAACGGTGATGTAACGTTCTGGTGGATGTGTAAAATGCCACCAGTTGTTCTCTTCAGCAGCCGGCAAGCGACAGGCCAGCCGTCCTCAGAGCTCGGTATGAGACCCAGGTTTACCCGGTCAGCAACATCACAGAGCTGCAGCTGGGAAAAAGCGCATTAAAAAAATCTTTTAAATGCAATAAACTAAATTCCAGTAAAGCTGATTTGATTTTTACTGTTACAGAGTACAAAATATCTAGGAATGCCACATTTCCCAGTGATTTAAACACAGATTTTGTTTTGCTTTCTTGAAAGGCAGATGAAAAAACTAATGATTGGCAATGGGGAAACTTGTACTGTGAGAAAATGATGTATGGCACAGTGCTGAAGGCTCTGTAATGCTTTGTACTCAGTGGACATTTAAAAAAAAAAAGACCAATACACATGTTTCACTTCCACCATGATGCCAGAAATGTGCTTGCAATTATACTGGAATTCACAAATAAAAAAAAAAAAAAAAACGAGAAATAAACAGACTTGAATAGTCGAATGAACTCTCCCTTGAAATCAGACAACGCTGCAAACAAGTTTAGGTAAATATGAACTGTTCTTTTGAATCTGCAAAAATACCTTTACACTTTGAGATTAAGCCAGTCTCTGTCACAGTCATTGTAATAATACCAGCCAAACTGTGATCTGTTACTTTATTGATTTAGTTTAAGATTCAGAACACTTCAAAAGGTTTAAATGCAACCTTTGGATGATGATAAAACTGGGAGCTATGATGAAATGAAAATAAAGGATAGGCTGGCTTTGATCTGAAAAAATCACATTAAATATTCCTTTTGTTGGAACGTTTATTTATGTAAAACATGTAGATCTCTTCAACCTTCAACAAGTATATGCTGAATGTAAATAAGTAAATATTTTAGCAGTAAGCGAGACGTGTGAGTTTTCTCATCTTTAAACTCATCATACACCATTATAACAATATAAGAAACTCTTCACATCACAAAAAAACTGTGATTCCAATTATACTCTAGAGTTTCATAAGCCTTTTTTCATCAATCAGTAGAGATGGGAGCATGTAACCATACAACAATGTATAGAATGAATACAGTCTGTGGACAGGAGTCATCTGGAGCACCTATACTACCACTAGAGGGGGTAAGTCAACACGGCAGTGAAGCAGGAAGGTGCTGGGAGATGGATCAAATAACTTATGTGTAATCAACCCATGTAGCATAAGTAAAGATCTGATGTAAAATCTTACTACCTGACGATTGTCTCCTTGGTGAATCGTGCAGCGGTCTGACACTCCGTTTGCCTCGAGGCTTTTCTGTAAAGCTTCGACAGCATCAGGGTTCCACTCACAGGCGTGAACATGACTGGCCTTCGCATGAACCAGATAGGGGAGAGTGAAGTATCCAATACCTGACATAAGATACAGCCATGACAGTAACACAACATTATATTTCATTATTCAGATTATGTTTAAGTATCATGTAGCTGGAATGATGTTAGTCTGTAAAATCAACAGGATGGGTTTTCTGGCACAACACAACATAAAACCGCTGTGTTGTGTTGTATATTGTACATGTGTTTATTATCGTTACCAACAGTGAGATATTTGGGTACATGGAATTATGTAGTTTCTTCTATTTAAGAAAATCTCATAATGTATGACGCAGTTTTGCTACCTGCGTATAAATCCACCACAGTCTCTCCACTGCAGTCAAATGCAGCCACTCGAAGCTTCTCTGTTATGTTTCCAGCTGAGAACATGCATTTGGTGACATCAAACTCATAACTGAGAAAAAGGTGACAAAGACATAAGTTTCAAACATGTTAAATCATGTCAGAGGTATTCAGTAAGCAAATTAGCAGCAAATGAGAGACTAATTGGTTGTTACTGACACTTACCTAATGCCATTGTCCACATGTTTGACCCAGTTGTGCTCTCCTAACAGCATTGTCACCTCAGGAGACCTAAATCCATCCCTGGATATGCGACTCATCTTTGCCAGACGTTTTGCCTCCAGTCCTCTGGCTACTGCAGTCCAAAGCCGATTATCTAAGGTAGTAAAAAGCAATCAATATCGTAATAAATTATTTTGTACAGTTAGTACTAAAGAGAATGGGAGTGTGCTTGGTTATCTGTCTCTATGTGTGTCCCTGTGATTGGCTGGCGACCTGTCCGGGGTGTCTCCTGCTTTCACCCTGAGACAGCTGGGATAGACTCCAGCCCCCCCCACAACCCTACAGACGATTAAGCAGTGTGCAGATGGATGGATGGACAGTACTTAAGAGAGGTGTTGTCAAATGGAGAAAAATACCCATTTTCTTCCATACTGGCAGGGCAAAACAGTTGTCTCCCAGTAGGACAAGATCTCCATGCCACTGGAAGCTGTGAGGGAGGTCCCCCTTCAGCTCCTCCGTCCATCTTTCACCATAAGACTCCAACAGCTCCTGCAGGATTTTCTCCAGTTTATTACCCCTTGTCTTTCCTTTCTCCTTTTTTGCCTGGAGAGGTGACTGGTGACAACAGAACAGGGAATGGGAGACACAAAAAGACTTTAAAGTTACAATTTAGTCCAAGCTGGTGCTAAAGTTCTTTACTAAGCTTTAAATACCTGACTCCAAACTATATCACAAGCACTGTCTGAAGCCACCGTGGTTCTGAGAGACTGAAGATCCAGTTCTGATAGACAGGATGGTAAAATGGGAAGCAGGACTGTCCCTTCTGAGTCCTTCACTAAACACAAGCTCAGGTCTAGAGCTCCTTTGGACTGTAGACATCTCCTGCAAGATAAAATGCTGAATCATTCTGAGTATTTGATACCATCAAATCTGTTCACACAATAAAAATAGTCTAATTTCATTTGCACTTGAGATTCAAAGAAGAAAATCTTTCCTTTAAAGTTTGTGGACTGACATATTGTAGACTACATTTGTTTAACATATGAAAACTAGTTTCGTTAAATTCATATGTAAAAACATAATGTCTAAAGTTCATATGTGAAACCTGCATGTGGTTTAGAGAGTGGTATGTATATATATATACAGATTTTTTTTTAAATAGAGGGAGCATGATATAAAAAAATATCCAGAACTAAGTATCTTGGCGGATTTACAGTATTCAGATGCATTTTTTTTTTGGGGGGGGGGGGGGGGGGTCAAGTCATCAAAATGTATTGCTTTACTCTTTTTCATGTTGTTCTTATATCATGCCTTTGTCAAGTCATAATATTGTATGAGGTCAGGTCAGGTCAGTACAGAAACTCGTAATGTTCAAATAAACCGAAGTTGATTTTTTTTTTTTTTTTTTTTTAAAGAGAGCTCTGGTTGATAATACAGGCATTATTATGGATTTCTAATCAGCTATAGTAGTGTTGTAATTCTTTACCAGGAGAACTGAAGTCTTTAACACAAAACGAACACAACACAATACATGTGATGTCAAAATAATCCCGACAGCCAAAAAAAAAAAAAATTTTTAACTTTCTGCTCCTACTTTCCATCAAAGCTTTTGGTTCCTATGCTAACTGCTAGCTAATTTAGCATGCAGAGATATTCTGTCACTTGATTGACGATTACCTGAACTGCTGCGCATGGCAGCGGGATACACGAAGGCAGGGCACACCGTCCATTTATAAGCAAACAAATATAATTTATGTTCGGCGGAGTAAGAGTGCTAATTTAGTAAACAACGAAAGCTAATGGTGGTTATCTAGTAGCTGCTCACCACAACATACAGCGCGTGTTTCCAGTCGGATTATTGTGCAGGACGGACGGGATGTTCAAAATACAAAACTTTATTTAGTGGACAAGTATTTAGTGGATAGTTAAAGTTTTTTGGCACTAAAGGCGAGTTTTTTTCCTTTAAAGTTTGTGGTTGCGACTTTTATTAAACTACAATTTCGTTAGAGAGCGACAACTAAACTACAAGAAGATATAAATTGTTAAATGTTTATGAATTTGGACCAGTTGCTCGCAGATGCCGATAGATGGAGACAAAAGGACAAAACTCAGCAGGTGAGTGGTAGCTAAATTAAAGTAACGTTAATGTGAATTAAAGAAAACGTACCTCTTAGCCTCCTAGCTTTACCGGCTGAAGTGCCAAATAATCAGGTTGTGGTAAGTGAACATACAGATTCTCAAAATTCCATACAAAACATTTGGAAATAATCTCAAATAGGAAACATTATGTAGGCACAGCAGAATAAGGATGATCTCTCACAAGGAACACGATTTTTTTTTTAACTCCCTTTGGATGTCAGGATTTACTGCTGTTGTATCAGAAATGTTTCTCCCAACATGCTGTTCCTTTTTGTGCCAGAAAGTTGATTAAAGGGTAATTATTTGGTATTGCTTCTGAAACATTAGGGCACTTTGGGGAGACTTTCTTTTAATGTCGACATTGATGTTACATGTGCCAAAATATTCCAAACTTTTCTTCCCTGACTCCATAAATGCTGGATCCTGCAATCCCCATAATGCCACTGTATAACCTCATAGTCTTTTCTCTTTAGACTGTTGATCAGGAGAGGGTTGTGTCTTGACCTGACAAACCCCCACCAGAATCACAGAACACACACTGCATACGGCTGTTTTCATGGGGTAAGTATCACTCCTCATCTGATGATCAAATGCAAAATTAGGAGAGCACCCATTTAAACAGATTTTTGATGAATATTAATACAATTTATTACAGTAAATACAGCAGACCTAAAGTACACACCATTCAGTATGATGATAAATCTCACATTGCAGATTGTGCTGTAGATAAAGTATTCATATTTTTTTTGTGAGATTCCCAGTTATTTTTGAACGTACTGGTGGTTTCATGTTGATATGAACCTAATGTGAGTGGATTTAGTAGGTTTTTAGTACCTGATGTATTTTTGACACCTCTTCAAAAGTCTTGTCATTTTGGGGTATGTGTTAGTATGATAGTTTCAGTATTGCTGGTAGAGGTAGTTTTGGTATGTCTCCTTTTAAAAACACATTCGATCAGTCACACAACTTTTAGGCTTTCTGCTTGCAAAAAGATGAATCAGACTCGTCCTCATAGATCTTTCATTACGTAATAAAGTCTGGCATCTGGAATTAAGTTCAGACTTTAGCTGTCTGTGGCCGTGATACATTTGAACTGGAGTTGGCAGGTCGGTTAAAGCAGCATCCGCTGGTCATGTATTAATAATGTCCACCTCTAGAGTAGATATAAAACAACAGGGATCCTGACTGATGGATACATACAGTAGTTTTTCTTTGGTGAATAATGTTGGGACAGACGAAGAGTGAAGGATGTTTGGTTCGTTCTCTGGGTCATTTATGGTCCAGTCGTCCTCTGTGTGTCTCAGAGAGTCGTGTTCTTTCTTCTGTGTAGCAACACAGAGGTTAGAATAGCTGTATGACTCAGCTGAGCCAATATTGAACCATCTTAATGTCACTTTTTATGTCATTACTGACTGCGACTTAGCATAGGGCTACTGTACACCATGTATGGCCAGTGTAAATGTCATTATTATTATGCAGCTGAAAACATAAAACTATACTAACTCTCTATTATATAGATACAAAAATCTAAAAGGCTGAGATTGAGATCAATCCAGTTTGTTTAATGACTCTAGTTTGGCTTTCTAAAAGACAAACTGGTGCCTTTTGAATGTTAAGTTACAGCTAGATATACAATGCAAGATCAAAATGATTACTTTCTGTTTACTTATGTAAATTAATATTTATTGACTGCAAGAGGCTTCCTCGACTGCTTATGACGTCTCTATAAAGCAAACCAGAATCAAACTCTTTCCGTAAAATGCTTTGCATCAGTGTATTTGTTTTAATTGTAACACCAAGATAATGGTTAGGATTCAGCATTTCCAGAAATTTTCCCACATAGTGGAAATTTTGGCTCACCTCAAAAAGGATTAAGCAGCACCAAAGGAAAACCATCAGCACCAAAATGATAAGTAAATAGAAAAATAAATGTTTTTTTAATCAGTTTTAGAGTAGTAGACATTTTTGTTTAATAAATGGTCCAAAATAGCAGGAAAAGGCACAGATTTCTGTCAACCAAGGATTATTGCATTTACTGTGTGCAAACTGCATTTGTTTTCCTAATGAAAGCTGATTCTAGTAAACTGAGATGTAAAAATGTTAATAGATTAGGATCAAAATGAATCCTTTACCTTTACATATTGTATAAGGTAGTACAAGGCTTCTTAGTTACTCAGAAACGATGCTTTTACCTGTTTAATTTTCATGGATGATGGGTGAGGGGAGCTCGAGCCTTTGCAGCTTGCAGCTCTAAAACTTTAGAATAACCTTCTTGCAACGTAAAGTCCCTCCTATACTGACATTTTTAGGAAAAACCACAAAACATAAAATTTTTCAGTGCCGTTTAGTTTCTCATAATGATCTTTATTTTAGTGTTCTATATGTATTTTATCTTAGACTTTGATCTAACTTGTTACCCAGTTTTACCCATTTTAATATTTTACACATTCTTCTTTGCTTTTACAGATTGATAGCTTCTTATGCTTGTTTGTGTTGCTGTGTGACCATTCATATGTACTTTAAAAAGATTGTTCTTTAGCTTGAATGCACTTGGTTCACCGAGATTAAAGTTTTGCTATTCCTTCATGGAAGAAAGTCACAGCTTGAGCCTCCAGATTCTCCTCCACAGCACTTCATCATCACTCTGAAAATGCCGACCGCACACGTGGGATTTCAGTTTGGGCAGCAGATAGAAGTCAGACGGTACAGGTTGGGTAAATAAGGTGAATGGAGCAACAGTTCAAAGCAGCATTTGGCTGCTTCGGCCACCTGTGCTGAGTGAACAGGTGTATTGTTGTGGGGCAACAGCACAGCAGCTTGAAGGTTTCCTCTCCTTTTTCCTTTCATTGCTTGAATTTTTATGGACAATGATATAAGGCTGTATAGTATGGTAATGCACAAAAATGGGAGTTACACCATTGTCTCTGGGTGAGGCAGAGAACTTTCTGAAATAAGACTCTGCAGCATTTTGGTTAACTCAGGTAGACTTTAACTTGCTATGTAAATAACTTTGATTGGATTTGATATTTGGCTGCACAGTGGTTAGCACTGTCACCTTGCAGTTAGAAGATCCCCAGTTTGTGTCTTGGCCTTCCTGGGATCTTTCTACATGGAGTTTGTATGTTCTCCCTGTGCATGTGTAGGTTTTTTCCATGTTCTCCAACTTCCTCCCACAGTCCAAAAACATGCTGAGGTTAACTGATTATTCTAAATTGTCCGTAGGTGTTGATATGAGTGTGATTGTTTGTCTGTTTATGTAGCCCTGCAATAGACTGGCGGCCTGTCCATGGTGTCCCCAGATGAGGATTAAGCGGTGCATAGATGATGGATGGATGATTTGATAATAGCAAAGACACAGATGTGTTGCTTCAGTTTCATTCTGTCATGCATGCTTTTCTTGCATTGTACTTCCATATTTTCTGACCCTAACATGCATAGGCTGTTACACAAACAAGGAAGAAAGTACTGGCTATGCATGTGCAAACACAAACACAACATTGCACTGTAAATAACCTGACACACAAACAACGTGCATGAGATTGAAGCATGTTGGAGAATGAGGAATAAAAGGACCCCTGTAGTGTTTACACTTGCTCTCTCCAGGGACTCGTGTCTCTGGTGTCTATTAACAATTAACTCCATTAATACACCTCTTCACGCTCTCCTCCCTCCGGGGCGACAGGGCAGGACAGGGGGGGCAATTTGGCGTATTAATGCGATGCGATCATGACCGTGTGTGTGTCCTTTGTTCCCTTTTTCTTTCACCTGTCCTGCCCCTTTAAGATTAGACATTTCAATCTAGGCGTGTTTCCTGCTGCCATTGACTAAAAACCGAGAGCTGGCATCCTGCGGGAAAAAAGCACACCCAACAGCTTCCCATATTGCTCAGCACACGGACGATTATTTTCTATTTTTTAAAGGGATTTTTTCTTTAAATGAAGGCTCGGAGGACACCGTCATAGTCCGGCTGTCTGTGGCCGCACAGGCTGCTCGATCATTTCTGATTTAGCGAGATGATATGAATGTCAACCGGTCAAGGTCCGACGTCCCGATGCCACGGCTGGATTGTCGAGCCTCCGCTGGGAAACATCTGCCGCAAGCGTTCGGATGAATTTCGGTGAATCTGCAGCCGTGAAAGGGCATCGAGATCGGGGGGAAACGACCTGCTGCGGTAATATTATGGATTAGAAAGCGGTGATGATGTGACTGCGACACTTTAAAATGCTCCCCAGCCGTCTCTCCGTGATCAAGGTGTTTTAAAGAATACACTAAATCCACCATCAGCTTTGTTGTCTGAAGCGTTTTTTTTTTTTTTGCGGCAGAAATAACTCGCACTGAGCCACAGATCTGAAAGCAGGACACCATGTCGGCGGTGATGATAACACGAAAGGTGCGAAAATGGGAGAAGCTGCCGGGAAAAAACACTTTCTGCTGCGACGGCCGGGTGATGATGGCCCGGCAGAAAGGAGTCTTCTACCTGACCCTGTTCCTCATCATCGGGACCTGCTCGCTCTTCTTCGCTTTCGAGTAAGTCCTGATCGGCCTCAGATTATATCAAAAATCGTTTTAAAAGTGTGTACAAGTCACTTCAAGGCCCTTGTGTCTCTTCCCAGTGCAAAAATCTCCAGTTTTTCTACTTGCTGTCACCATATTCCAACTTTACTACTGCAACAGCTAATCAATTAATCAACAGAGATTCAGTCGGCAGCTGTCTTAAAAGTAGACTATCCGTTTGAAATTTCAAGTGTCAATAATCTTCTGCAAGAAAACATTTGAAGACATCATCTCAGGCTCTGGGGAAAAAAAGCTAATGACCATTTCCGTTATCGATTAATTGATTAGTTGTTTGACATGTGAGAAAATCACAGTCAATCACTGCCCAATGTGACTCCTTCAAATCTCTTATGTGTCTGTAAACCCAAAGATATTCAGTTTACTGTCACATAGAAGTAAAGAAACCGGAAATTATTCACATGTAAGAAGCTGGAATTTAAAATTTGGACTGAAAGATTAATCGATTATCAAAATAGCTGGCGATTAATTTCATGGTTGATGACTAATCGATTAATCGCTGCAGATCTACATTGTGATGGATATTTTTAATATCCAACTGTTAGTCATTTGATACTAAAAATAACTGGTACAGAAGGAATTAGCAAAGGGCAACAATCATTGTTATTATTGATCGATCTGGAGAATATTTTCTTGATTGAAATGTGACAAAAGACAGCAGTGGCTGGTCTACTTCTCCGGAACTTTAGCCAATGTGTCTAAATTGTTTGTTTCATCCGACCAACTAACCAGAACTCGAATATCTTCAGGTTACTGGTGTATCACAAGGAGAAAAACAGTTGATATTTCTACTGGAAAACTTGACTGAAATGATAAATAATTATTGAAAACAGCTGCTTGTAGATGTTTAACTCTAGTTTTTAGCCTTGTCTAAACCATTTCTGTCATCTTTGGTCCACCTGATATGTGTCCAGTCATGTTGAAGGAATACTGGATGTTGGTTTCTAAACTGTGCTTGAATGTAGCAGGAGTCTTTGGATCAGTGTTTTCTGGTAGAAGCTCATCTCTAACCTTGGATTTGTAACAAGCAAGATGTTCTGTCTGATAGTCGTGGATCCGTGTTTTGTTTGTCCAAATCCACCCCCTGACAGAGAAATGCTTTATGACTGACCACATACTGAGGCGTTTAATATTTAATGACCCGGGCTGTCCAGCTCTGCGTCTGGTTTAAGAAAGGAAAGCTGCCTTCTTTTTGTCGTCTCAGCAGTTCTGTCTCCATCCACTCCTCGTACAACCCAGTGGACTCATTATCTCTGCGAACAACCTGCTCATGTGAACCCAGAACCTGTCAGCTCAGGCTGCACAGTGTTTTTAAAATGAAGAACATGAGCTGGAACGAGGCTCATAAAGCCGTGCTACTTCCATTTTCTGTATTTGTCTTTTTAATTTCCACCCTTGTTTTCTTTCATTTTTTTGCCACTTTTTAACGGACACACCAGGCACGATGATTTAGCACAAAATCCTGCAGTGTAACACAGTAACCCTCTTGACTGTGGGCGTGTATGCAGCTACCAGGCCAAATGGATTTGGAGCGTAGCATAGCAGAAAGGAGAAGTAGCTGCTCTCAGAGTGCCAGGCCCTTCCCGTCTCTCTCTGCCCTGCCAGTTAATGCCTCCTGCTTCCCTTTGAGCCTGGACAGAAGGAGCTGTTGTCCACAGCGGAGGGAGAGAGATGATACCTCTCCCAGTGAACATCCAGAGCTGGGAGGAGGCACCACGGTGACTAATGGCTGGAGGGTCATTAGCTGGCTATGTTCATATTACAGCCCAACATAATTATCTCACGCGGGGGATGATATTGAAGTTGAGATTAGGCCCGGACAACATGGGGGTAATTGTCAAACTCGCCATTACACAGCAAGTGGATACATATCTGATTTAAACCTCTGTCAGAGTAAAAGCCTGCTGCAGAAAGACTCAGAGGGTTAATGCTTTCACAACCTGACCATTTGTAGCTATCTTTAATAGCAGCATTAAACACTAAGTCCAGGCTTTTATGGTTTTGTAACATCACATATCTTCAGGTGTTTTTTTACGGCTGCAGCTAACTGTTATTTTCATAACTGATTAAATCTGCTAAATATTATCTCAGATGGTTAATAAATCATTATTCTCATTCTAATTGTCATCATTTTGGTGTAACCCTGATGTTTTCTTCAACTCCACGTTTCTGTCAGAATCATCATTGGCCAGTAGTTTGGTTTATGAATAAATATTTGCCAAGCTAATGACAGCCTTTGCAGCGTCCGCTTTCGTCGGAAATGTCAGCATGTTGATACTGAACTAAGATGCGGAACACGATAAACATACCAAACGCTGTGCTTCTTCTTTTTAGATATGAGGGTTTGCTGCTTGTTAGGATAGTCATGATGAGTATGTTAGCATGTCGATGTTAGCTGGATTACAAGCCTGAGCTAATGAGACACAGAGGGGATTGTTTCACTCATTTTGTGTTAAAGATTTGTTCACTTATAATAGTAGGAAATCTAAATTGATGTCAGTCACCTAATGATAAAATCTACTAATAGTTCACAAACATCTTCACTGCCTCGGTGTTGATTAAAAGCTGAGTTTTAGTCGACTAAATGACACTGGGTCAATATAATCTAAGTTTAAAAATACTGAATTCTTGACGTTTCCTTGCTGTGGAGTATTCCTTCCTGACGTGGGCTTGAGGTTGAGCTTTGTGCTGCACCGTGGCATTGATGGGAGAACAGAGAGGGCAGTGTCCTGCCGTCGGCTGGCTCATATCCAACACCAGCCGAGCAGACATCTCACTTTTATCACCAGCCATCGGCACCCTGTGCAGGGAGACCTCTCTTTGCTTTAATTTGTGCTAAATTGCGGAAACGAGTGGCCGAACATACAAATGGAAAGACTCATTAGGGGCAAGTAAACAAATTAGCCGCTAAAGAGGTGGGTCCGGCCTGTTATTTCCTTGCTGAGCAGAATTAATTTTACTACTGGATGTTCTTCCCCTTGTGGGTTTTTTGCCATCTAATGTGTACTGATCTTTTTTAAAATTGGGTTTAATATGTGTATTAAACAGGCATGCTTTAATATTGAGGTCAGCTGGATGCACAGAGGGCTTTGACATACATGTAGCAGCTGAGGGCTTTGTCACAGTTCACTGGTTTGGGTTCCATTTGCCTGTTTTTACATATATATGTGTGACTGTGTGTGTGTGTGTGTGCATGTGTGCATATGGATAACCACCTATGGAGCTTGGATGAAAGAGCTGGAACACAGGGACAGTGTCATCTGTGTATCCACCGCAGGACGCTCGGCCATGTGGCCAGAGAAGCATATGTGTGTGTAATACATGAAAGGAGACGGATCTTTTCTGCTTGTGTTGGTGCTGCGTCTTCTTCCATAAACATACTGCTGCCGTTCAGTGTGTCCGGCTGATCGCTCATCCTCCAGTCATGAAATGTGAAGGTGTAATGAAGGAGTGGTTGAAGTGCACGGCTGAGGATGCAGAGCGAGCAGATCTGGTAACCGACCTCCGAGTCTCCCTCTGCGTCTAACCCCACCCTGTCTCCCCGTATGCCAATCAGAAAGCAGCTTCCAGCCGAGGCTAAATGAGCAGTAACGTGATTTACGCCCTATTCGGAGTAAAAGCTCCATTTACAGTAACCGTGATCTACAGGCTTTTGTCCTCTGGAAGCTTCTCAGCTACGAGGAGAGTGCTGCTTTTCTGTGGGGGATGAAGTGATATATCTTTGCCCACACACGGAGGGAAATTTTTATGTTTCCTTTCCATTTGTTTGGATTGAAATAGACGCTCTCCTAGAGGAGACGTTACAGAAACGGATGCCTCCTCAATTGTGCTGTTAAATCACTGGTAGTGTTTTTTTTAATGTGGCTTAAAGTAAATAATCTGATTTTTTTTCATTAGACTTGATTTACTGACTGAATTATGCAACAGCTGTGATCCTAGCTTTAATCCTAGTGAAAGGGTCTTCGCTCTAATGTTTTAAATGTTGCATAATGAGGAGGAGTGATTTAAGCCAGAAATCACATTGTAAACTCTGGAGGTTCTGGTCAGGAGGGCATAATCTGCCACTGCTTTAAGGCAAAGATGAGTATAATTTCTGGCTACATGGATCAGAAGTTCAGGCACAACTGCTTTTTGTGCAGATAGAATATTTTTCATCTGGATGGTTTAAAGAATCTTTAAGGACTTTAGAAATGTTTTCAGATAAGCAGGAAAGGTTGTTAGGTGAACTTCTGGATTTTTCTAAGACTCAGTTGTAATTATTAGAGAGATGTAGAGAGAGAGAGATGAATGAATGAATATAGAGTTGTTTTCTTTCTGTATCCTGCAGAGGAGTGGGGGCAAGTAGAGTTTGTGAGCTTTTATTTTTTTCAGCAGTGGCCTAGAAACAGGCAGAGTCACAGTCTACAGATGTTTGTATGACAGAGGGCTGTTACACAGCGAGTGCATAATTCATCCGTAGTATGATTCATGCAGCACTGCAACAGCTTACAACTGTTAAGTATTAATAAAGGAAGGGCATGACATGTTCAACAAAGGTACGATGTCATGAGGCACCACGCACGGTATGGTGACATATTAATCCAGGGTTCAGCGGTGTTGGTGCTCAGACGTTGAAGTGATTTTAATTCAGTGATATCCGTAGTTTAGAAGCTTCTCATCTCTGAGCCAATGTCATCCTGAGTCGAGTGGGGGAATCCTCTGGATCAAAGTCTGCAGGAGACACACCCTAAAGCAGCTAAAGCCCACCCCACCCTATGCACACACGCACACACACACACACACACACACACACACACACACACACACACACACACACACACACACACACACACACACACACACACACACACACACACACACACACACACACACACACACACACACACACTTAGGAGAATCTCTTATGTAATGAGATCGAATTGTTTCACATATGTAGTATTATCTTTATTCTTTATAGGTACAATACTCAGTCGGAGGTACACTGAAGTATCATAAAATCTATTTTTGTGTCATGGTTTTGAATTTATGTCCTAATCAAGGTTCATTCCAGTGTGATATGAGGACAGTTTTGGTCATTCAGTAACTAATATGACTTCCAGTTGACATGATAATTGAACAATAACTGGATTTAGTTTTAGGAATGTAGAAAAGTGAGACTCCAGTTACCAAACTTTGTCCCAGTTTTCTTATGTGTAGGTGTTGATCTATTGTTCCAGCTTCAGATAATCACTGACAGAAGAATTATTAACATTGTTTACCTCAGTAAAAATAGCAACACCACACTGTGTTAATATGTGATCACGGGGAGAAGAGTGCATTCAAAAATATCTGTCAGTGTAATTTATGTAGACATGTACATACTGTTTTGGCAAAATGGCCTTTGTCTCTGTTTTCATCTTAATAGGAATTAAAATATATTATTAATGTTATGAATGTATCAGTTAGGTGTTAAAAGTCTTGATGCTTTTTTTTTTTTTTTTACAATAAAGTGGCCATTTGAAGTGGTATCTTTGAAATTCTAGATGAATACATCAAGTACTTTGTGAAATATATGTAATTTTCAGTAAAAAAAAAAAAAAAAAAAAAAGGTTTGACCCAATTTCAGCATGTTATTGTTTTTTGCACTATGAAATTGAGGCTATGTTTGAATGGCAATATCTGAAAAAAATATTAAAGATAAAGACCTGAAACCTTCACTCTTAGTTCTTATGAAGCCACTGATTTAGAATCTGCAATTTCAAAAGTTTGTCAGATAATCAAAGTCAAAATATCAAAAAAATATAAATAAATTGAAGCCGCCATTAAAAGTCCCACCTTTGAACAAACTTGAACAAAACAATTGATAATGCAAAAGTCACAGATACAATTATTTTCTGATCCCTTTGTAGTTAAATGTTACAATAATGTCATGTAGTTTTGTAGTATTCTGGTCCATGGTATGATGAGAAATAACAGTGAAAACTTCCGGCTTTTATCTGTAATAGTTGTTGACATATTGTCATTTAAACATAGCCTCAAAGTGTTAGAAAGTATTTGATTTATCAAGCTGAAATTTCATAGAGACCTTCATAAATATAAATATTTTATGTTACAAAAGTTTCACGCAAATCATAGATGGTCCAACAGGAGTTGTTCTAAAACGTGAATGAATTGAGATGGAATGACTCCAATGAGCAGATTGACTCTACCAGTAAATGTGAAGCTATAGAAAGCAGCAGGTTAGCTTAGCTTAGCATAAAGACTAGAAACTGTTAGCAACAGTTTGCCTGGCTCCATTCAAAGGTGGTTAAATCTGCCTAACAGAATCTCCAAAACTTTTGAAATATATCCAGGAAGCGACTGCACCAATCATTTTTATACTTTCACATGAAAGTCGAGTAAGTGTGTAAGCGGCACGTGAGTGTTATTTGGCGGTTTGATCGATGATGCCGCTGATGAAAACATTTCCCCCTCATGGACGTGGACCCTGATTGCATCCAGTTTTCCTGCCGCCTGTGTGGTGACTGATGAACACGGTGTCACTGTGCCGGCACCACCCTGGAAACGGTCACATCCAGGAAGGACATGTGGGCTTTGATGGGAAGCGGTGATAGATTGTGCCACGAACACCTACCAGTCATCATTACGGGAATTAGACTTCATCGACAGGCTGCTCTCTGCGCTAACAAATGGGACAAACATGCTTCAGAAGCCTGCACCGCTGGAAGTTTCTATTGATTTGATCTCTGCTCCTGGTTTTCATTAGTGTGGAAAAAGACAGTGCAGGAGAACTGCTCCGACTGGTCCAGCAGGTGTTGTGGGTTGTTGTGCCGTCAGTGCTCAGGTATGCTGACGTACCTGCTTCAACTACACAGTGCGACCAAACAGGTGGACTTTGTTCTTTACTATGCTGTGGTGACTTGCAGGTTTTTTTTTATTTAGCCACATTCCTTATCTTTCAAACCTCCTTTCAGCTGCATGTAAAAATGTGAATGCCACCCAGACAAGACAAAATGAAATACTGGTTGTCACTGTAATAGATAAGTGGATGACGGATCACTTGTCTCGTCCAACACTCCAAAGTATTTTATTGGAAATTATATAAAACAGAGGAAAGTAGCAAATTCAGTATTTTGCAATGTGAGCAGTTTCAGCTCTAATTATCAGATGTCAGATGTTCAGCGCTGTCCAAACGTATTTGGACATTACTTGTCTTGATACTGAAGCCAAACAGCAGCCACTGATTAAAGTGCAAATTTGATCAATCAAATACCAACTAAACCAGGAACTGTCACATAATATTAAAAGTATCATCATACATCAGTTCTGCTTTGAAGCAGTTTTGGCCGCACAGAATTATTTATAGGTCCTACTCATTTATGTAACTGTATATGACACGTTTTGGCTGATATGTGATACAGATAACTGGCAGCTGTCCATATAAGATGTAATATACTAATACAAAATTGCAAATCCGTCCTGTAATTTTTTCTAGAAAAATACTAATAAAATCTCTGTTACTTATGTATAAAACTCCATCTACTGACCGTCTCCTCAAGCATTTGATTAATGATTTGGTCTATAATACAGAATTTATTGTCATTTAAAGTCCCTTTCTGCTCTAAATACTCTTCTCTGTGAATCCTAGGTACATATATAGATTTTATTTCCCTGAAAATCATCCCTTCATGCCTTAGAATGTCTTAGATGTACGAAACCATGGACGTCTTAACTCATGTTTTTAGAACACAACTTCTTCTAACCTGTATGAAAACACATGGACACGTTACAAAGATACAAAACTCTGTTTTTTATTGGAGTAAAGCCGAGCACAGCACGAAATCGTTGGTTTTTTTTCCCCTAAAAATGACTTAATTAGTTGATTGCCAAAACAGATGCAGATTCATCTTTCAATGATCCACTAGAATAGAATAGAATAGAATAGAATAGAATAGAATAGAATAGAATAGAATAGAATAGAATAGAATAGAATAGAATAGAATAGAATAGAATAGAATAGCTTTATTGTCATCGTACATTAGAGCATGATGAAAATATAAATAGCTGCCACTGGACAGTGCATTAATAACAAGCTAAATCAACAACAATAAATAATGTAATCAAATGTACATATAAAACAAGACTATATTATGAATTACACCATATGGGGGAAAAAGGCAAGATATATACAATACTGTGTGGGAGGTAAATGAAGTCAAATAAAAACCAATAAAATAGAATATCATCAACTGTTTCAGCCAATAATATATAACTACAATGTAGCCAGATGACTTTGCTTTATAATACTAATTCGTGTCTCTGCAGAAGAAGGTTTTTAAATATTTCTGTCCACATAAAGCTTCAGTTGTCCAATTTTCTGTCTCCCATGTGGTGAAACACAGTGTGTGGGCAGTTTAATGCTTGACGAGCAGCACAAAAACTTGCTGTTCTTGTGGACATGTCCCAGTCCTTTACAATCCTGCAGAGCAACATTAGTGTTGCATTATGAATATATGATCTCGGCCTCAGGGGAGGGAGATGAGGCCACACAGTTTAGCTGTGAATAACTGCATGTGGAAGCCTTTGTTGCCGCTGCTGTTCTGCTCTGTCGCAGCACTTTGCACTGCAGCTCACATCTGTTATCGCGCTGAGCAGCAGGCCTTTTTTGGAGGAGCTCTGCTGGCTCTAATCTCAACAGCCTGGCAAATGGAGCTATGCTAATATTTCTGCACTCTTCCAGAAGGCGACGGGACCGTGGCATGGTGTTGCTTATTCACGGCCACGACTTGGGCACGGTCCGGAGAAAGGACAGCGCTCACAGTTCATGACCTTCTGCTCAGAACACCAGTTCAGAATATGTATGGTTCTGTCATGTTGTAACCTCTGTGCAGGCTTGTTGTGAGAGGGCTCTAGCATTTCTGTTGAGGTTGTCTGCAGTTACTATCTTTATACTATTATTCCTTTCTTTCTAGAACATATATTAAAAAAAATGAGGTTTCTCCTGATCCTAGGTGATGTCTAATGCTGCCTCATAATTAATAATCCCTTTTCCTTCCACAGATGTCCGTACCTGGCTGTCCATCTGTCTCCTGCCATCCCAGTTTTTGCTGCCCTCCTCTTTCTCTTCGTCATGGCCATGCTGCTGAGGACCAGCTTCAGTGACCCCGGGGTGCTGCCACGAGCCCTTCCAGAGGAGGCCACGTTCATCGAGATGGAAATCGGTGAGTTACAGGATTCCACAAATATTTGTATTCATTCTCAGTGGACGTTTGAAGACTTGTTGTCTTTTCTTGCTGTTATTCCCCTTAAAACCTGGCTTCAAATCTTTGTCTGAATGAAATATTTGTAACTGAATTGTTATTTTCGGTATTGCATCTTCAGCTGTTATTCGTTAAGAGTTTAGGACTGAAAAGCTCAGTTGATCTGCTATCTGGACTGAGCGGGTGCGGTTTGATCAGATTACTGTGACTGTGACCAAACAACCAGCCGTCATCAGGATGTGATTCAAATGTTGCTCAATCTTGAGTGGGGAGCAAAACATTTGCAACCTGTTTCCAGCTGAGCAACAGAGAGAAACACCAATACAGAAAGTAGCATTTCCATATAACGTCTCATAGCAACAAGCAGACTGAGGAAGTAAATGGTTCGGCTTTGAAATACAAGTTTCCCAGTGTTAAACTAAATTATAAATATAGTGTGTTTTATTTTTATTATACATAATTGTGCATTAAATTAACATGAAACAATTCACAGCTGAATCTGCTCCGTTTCACAGAGCTATATAATGTCTCAGTTCATTCTTTAGCCTGCAGTTTTACTGTTTTGCCAATCTGATAGGACGCTTTTTGGTTACAGCCGGCAGCTGTACACTGCAGGCTCACCAGCAAACAGCAGACAGACACAGTTTGCGACTAGCTGTGGAGCATTTAGCGACTAACGAGCTCGATATTTCCCTCAGGAGTTGCTAGAAACCAAGAGCTGAGCCAAAAAGAGATTGAGCATTTGACCTGGATTCATCAGGTGAATGCAAACACGACTCAAAATGAGTAATAATGTTGCTCCATCACTGCTGGGTGTGCAGATAGGCTAACAGGTTTGTGCTGTATCAACTTTTTAATGTGATTATCACAACTCATGCAAATTTTGTGGAAATTTTGGTGTTAAAAATGCATGAAATATTTGGAATACATGGGATTTATTGAGTATACGATGGTGTTGTAAATCATTAATTAATGATGCACCTGCAAAACAATAATAAAAAGTATAATAAAAGAATTAGCTTCATTAGTGTTTCTGTTTAGTCATGCACCTTTCAGTGATAAACTGAGAGCCAGTACAGATTGTCACCAGGTTTGAAGCAGCCTGTGGCCTCACCTCTCCTGGTGTGATAGTCCACTACCTGTCCTTGAAGAGTGCAGAGCTATTCACAGTCAGTGCTGATAAGACCACTGGCTCCAGTCCGTTATCTACCTCCATTCAAATGTGAAGTCGGGACACATGGTTATTACAGATGTTACGTCATCGTCATCTGGGGTGTTGTGGACAAGCCGGTCTGTTAAAAATGACATCCAGAGATGTGGACTGCAAATTAGGTGGAAGTAGTTCAAGTGAAACTATTTCGGAGACATAAATGTTTCAGTATATAGGTTGGCTGAGCAGCGAGCAGACAGCCTCATTGCTGCTGGTTTATTCATGTTTGTTATGCTTTACGTTGCTAAAGGTGGGGTCTGCTCATCCGCCGATGTAGAGCTCAGTGTAAAAACACGCTTTCATTTCATTACAAGGACTCTGTTTGTCTCATTAGCCAAAACACACTGCACTCTGTGTGTTAGGAATGACAAATCATTAGCAAACAAAGCTACACAAGCCTTGTTCTCTTGTGAATTTTGTGTTTGCATTGTGCTACACTTCTGCAGAATCCTCTCTTACCCCCTCCCTGTGTGGCTGCTCAGCGTTCTTTGTCTCCGGTGAAGATTCACTGTGTCCTTCAGCCATCACTCGCGCTCTCAGTCTCCAGACAAGAGGCCTGGGTGGAGACTGGTCTGTGCTCATGACAGAGGACGGCTGTAAAAACGAGGCTGATAGACTCTCTGAGAATGAGTTAGCTGGCTGCCAGCGCTGCTCTCATGATGTCTGTGACTCAGTCTGCACCCTGGATGACAGTAGCTCAGTATTCTAACTGTCCAGCTTTGCACTGAATGACCCTGATGGAGAACCTACATCTCCTACATGTAGCCTACATGAGCACATGGCTGTAAATAGAGCTGAAGCAATTAGTCATTGATTAATTAGTCAATCAACAGGAAAAGAATTGACCGTTTTTATAATCCATTTTATGTTTGAGTCATTTTCTAAGCAAAAATATGAATCATTCCTTGTTTCCAGCCCCTCAGATGTGATGCTTTGCTGCTTTCTTTTGTTTTTTGTTACTGTGAACTCTCGCTTTTGGGGATTTTTTGTACTGCCACTGAGAAACTGTGTTTGACATTTTTAAAATATTTTTCTGACACTTTACAGATTAAGTCAACGCATTCAATGACAAAAATATATTGACATGAGCAATCTAGTATTTCTTTCATTAACAGTCTATAAAATATTAAAAAATGGGTGAAAAAAGCTGCAAATTCTATGGTTATGTCTTTTTTTTTTAATTAGTGAAGTTTTGAGATACTTTTTCCTCTAAAAGCCCTGCCTATCATCCAGCAAACACAGTATGAGCAGCATTCATGCCAGAAATGCAGCTTTAGTTAAAGGCACAATCAGTGATCCAGGTCACTCATCAAATATAAAACGGCAGGACAGCAGCCTGTTGTCAGTCTGTTATTGATTTACAGGTTCTCTCATACACGAACAACATGTAAATCTAACTTGTGGTTTGTTCTGAATGCTACATAAGTTTCCTTTACATCAGTAAAATGGCAGATGAGCATAGAAGAAAAACTATGACATTCTAATAAATTAAGGTGTGTCAAAATGGATGTCTTAGCCAAATACTTTTTCGTTCTTATGTAGCCAGTGCGGATTGCAGGAGATCAAATCAATTGTTTTTCACATAACCTCGTGTACACAAAGGTGAACTGTAATTTTGACACTTCAGTTTTTCTACAAATTAAACATGTACATATGACATGTTAATCAGTGAGCTTTAGAGATGTAGAGATTTGACTTTGGACAGAGCCAGGCTAGTTGCTATCCTGTCTTTCATATTTTTTTGATAAGATATGCTCATGCTAGGTTCATATTATTACTCCACCAAGGAGGTGAAGCCTCGGCGGAGTTATGTGACGATCAGTGTTGGCTTGTCTGTCTGTCTGTCTGTCTGTCTGTGCACAACATTCCTCAAAAACAGATAAACGGATTTGGATGAAATTTTCAAGAGCGGTCATAAATGTCACAAGGACCAATTGATTAGATTTTGGTAGTGATGCGGCTTATAGTCTGGATCCACAGATTTGTTTAAGATTTCTGTATCATTGCCAGATAGAGGCATAGTGTCACTGTAACTATAACAACAAGTGAACACTACGTCTGCTGCCTGCTGACGATCACGATTGTAATCCTACTACAAATTGATCACTAAAGACCACAAAGTTCTTAAAGATTTCATCCATCAGAAATCATTCGACTAAGTAGCCTTGGTGGAGTACTGCGCTCTCAGAGTGCTTGTTCATATTGTCAAGATTTGATAGTTGTGTCCGTCCTCTCCTTTAACACTGTGTAAAAAAGCAAATCAGTGTATATCCCTAAATGTAAAATTTTGCCTTTTAAATTACCTCACCCACATCCACTCCGTAAGTCCTGGTTTCTGACACAAACAGCTTGTAGCCTTTCAAATCTTTCGCTGATAGATTGTTTCTTTTCTGTATCAGACCTTCCTCTTTTCCTCTTTTCTTTGTCATTGTTGCATTTAACAGATCCAATCCCAGCAAGTCTGCCAAAAAAGCAAGATATCCACGACTCATATGCTAAAATGGCTCATATAACCTCATCATGCCTGCTTAAATAAAGCACTTAGTTTAACAACTTTCATCCCACACTTGTAGATATTATGCAGTATGTTTTTTTAAGTGTTAGGGTAGCTGTTGGCTGTTGCAAGTGTGGGCGTGCTAAAAGCCAGTCCAAGAGCCAGGCAGGCATGTTGATGAAGCCACTGCAGTTTCAATGCTCTGTCCCCTCAGCCTGTTAGCGGCTGTCCCGAGGGGGAGGAGATGCTAATATGAGGAGAAGCATCCTCTTGGAATCTAAAATGCTTCCAGCAGATCGAGCCTTACCACCCGAGGGAGTGGCATCATTCCCCATGAGTGATGACTCATAAATTCATTCTCCAGCGGTTTATCCTGAATCCTGAAAGCTACTAATCTTACATTGTGTACGTGAATAATGCCGAGAATTTTAAGCTGTTGGAAAAAAATTATATCACCACATTTATTTCTTTTGGATGGTTTTGATGGAAGCTTGTAAATGAGTTAGTTTCACAAATTTGTTTGTGCATGAGGAGTTTAGTTTAACATACCAGAGGACTCTATAAAAATGATAAATACACGATTTACGTAATGTAAAATTTTCCCCTACTCATCTATGAACACCTCCCCCAGTCCAGATAATTTGATTTCTACAAATACTGCATTTTTTTTTATCTTAATGTACCCCCAGCAAGTGAAATGAGGGTGCCTGCTCTATTCCATTAACTCCACATTCGCACCGGCCCACTGCAGCATGTTAATGGTAGATTCTCTCCAGCAGTTACTCTCCTGAGAGATTCCAGCCAGCAGCCTTGTGATCAATAGCCTGCCTCTCTGGCCTCTCAGCTCCTGCAGTGTAACATAATCAGAAAAATCAGAATTGTCAAGAATAACGACTGTACGAGAATTTCATTTGGTCGCTGAGTGCTGTGCGGAAACAAGACTCCCACCTGAAAGATACGGCTGTGAAATACCATCATTCCAGTGTTTGCTGAAGTCCAAACGGGGCACCACTGTGTATTATAGTGCTGCAAATAAATAATATTAACAGCTCAGCAGTGATTACACGTAAATCCACCTTCATCAATACTGTGTCGAGCCGGTGTTGTCATTCACTGACGTCCTCGAGGTTTAGCTGTCCAGATTTACGGCAGGCATTGTTCTTGTCCTTGTCACTGAATCTCCCATTGCTCACTGCCAGGTTAAGAAATATGCAGCAGGTGAAGACAACATTGTGAGCTCCTATACAGTCCAGTGCGACCCAATGCAACAGGGATACACCTTTTAGGATAATTTACTATGTGACCGAGAGTGCCACTGCTGATGAGTGCTTTTTATGTTCCACAGAGGCCGCCAACGGGAACGTCCCCGCGGGGCAGCGACCTCCACCTCGAATCCGCAACGTTCAGATCAACAACCAGATCGTCAAGCTCAAGTACTGCTACACCTGCAAGATCTTCCGACCACCTCGAGCATCACACTGCAGCATCTGCGACAACTGTGTCGGTGAGAAATCTCTCCTGAAGTGCTGTCAGTTGTTTTAATATTCAAACAAAGCCTTTACAAAGTGGAAAGATGAGATGGGTTTATTTCAGTTCCTCAGAAATAGAAAGGTGAGTGAAGAATGGTGAGAAAAATAGCTCGCTGACGTGATGATTATTACTGAAGTCACCGCTTTAATTACACCTCTGCATGTCACAGCGATGATTTAAAGATCTTTAAAGCTTTATAAATAAATGTTGAACTAAGCAGACGGGGTGCAGAAGTTTTAGAAAACTAAAACAAATGTACCACAAACTTCACAGGAGGATTTTTATTTAGAATGTGCTTTGAGTTTTGGAAGCGATTTAAACTATGAATGTGTGTGTGCAGCGTTGCGGTGTGTGTGTGTGCAGCTGTGTTGTCTCTCAGCCCTGCAGAATAACCGTGATTTGGCTGCTGATGATTGAGGAGTGTGTTTGAAAGGAGCGTGGACTCATAGGCGATATGAGAGGAGACAGTGGAGGCTCAGTGAGGGAATAAGCGCTCAGTCATTGTGAACACTGGTTCACCTGTGTCCACCTGCTGTAGAAACACACACACACACACACACACACACACACACACACTGGCCTAACATTACACAGCAGCATACCTCAGTCCCTCTTCCAATGCACAGATATCTTTTCCTCCCAAACTTAACTTTGTTTGCAGCAGTGAAAGTCTTTTAGAGAATAAAAAACAGCCAAGGCCATTGCACTCTTATGAAAAATGTACAAATTACAGTTTCATGTATAGTTTACCTCAACAAATTGTTACAGAGGTAATTAAAGCCAGTTTTGCAGTCAAGCACATTCAATTTAAAATAGAATAACTCTGTGGTTAAGGTGCTAATTTGCCTCCAGACGTCTGAATAACTGCACATAGAATAGCAATTGACTTTGATTATTAAGCAAGTAAAGTGCTTCCAGCTTTAATATTCAGTGAACATTGCAGAGGTTAATTGTCCTTCTGCACACTGTGCAATTTAAAAATCTGAAGGAACTCTGTAGAGCAACAGAAGAGTCTACAGCCGTGCTAGCAGCTCTGGAGGGCTGTGCTTTTTGGCTAAAATGCTTGCGGTGACAATGCTGACGTGCTAATGTTCGTTTTTAACACATTCCCCGTCTTAGTTGAGCATCTTTCATTTACTAATCAGCACTAAACAGTAGAAGTAAAAGCAGAGAGACTGACGGAAAAGGCACTCGTTTTTCAGTTATTCAGTTGTAAATCAAATGAACCAAAATTCATGTCAATCCCTGCAGTAGTATTCAAGATATTCAGTCAGGACCAAAATGGTGGAATCATACATGTTAGCAGAAGCTATAATTCCTTTATATTTCAGTTAATGTGGATGTGAACCTCTCAAACACTGACACTCTGACCATGACTTCATACCAAACCCACATGTGTTGGAATATAAACTGAGAACAACAGAAAATAGGTGAATTTTGTTCTATAAATATAAAAAGGATCCATTCATTTTGACCTTAAACCTACAAACTCCTTTTCATCTTGTGTTTCTGCCTCGATATTTACTGTATATTGTTGTGAAACTCTATCTGGGGAACGCAGCAATGTCTGCTGCAGAGAAAAGTGTAAAGTAAGATGTTTACCTCTGTTGTCCGTTTGACCCTGCCCTGCTTTCATGTGGCTCTGCTGCAAACGATAGAAGAGGAGAGGCAATGAGGAAGCGATCACTATATTTAGACTCCAGGTTTACTGAAGCTGATGCACTAAGATGTCTTTGACTAAAAGACTGCAGCCAATACTGATGTATTTTTAACACTCGTTTGATTTCCAAAATTGCCTGCTCTCTAAGAATGCCGGCTCAGCTACGTTTTGCATATTTATAGGTCACCCTTTTTCTTCCTCGCAGACCGTTTTGATCACCATTGTCCATGGGTGGGCAACTGTGTGGGCAAGAGGAACTACCGATACTTCTACCTGTTCACCCTGTCCCTCTCCCTGCTCACCATTTATATCTTCACCTTTGACATCGTCCACGTGGTCATGCGTGAGTATCCTGTCAGTCATTTGTGCAGTCAGAAGGAACAGACCGGCGCATCATGTTAAAGAGTGACGCATTTATAGCTAAAACAGTGTGGCAAAACAGGAAGGACGGCCTGCAACACAAGCTGCTTCTAGTCTATATGTAAATGCTTGAATATCTGCTGAGGTTATGACTTATTTAAGACCAGGCGTTTCCTGGAGCTTGACATGACACACAACAGCAACCGACAGCTCGACATAATTCTCTTTCATCCTCATCTTCCTGTTTCCTCGAGACATGTAGCAAGAAGGCAGAGAAATGAGAGACAAGAGTGATTCTTGTCAGGACTGTTAGCTCGGGTCTTGTTGTCTCAATACTGTGTAACATGTAAAAACTGTGTCTTTTTAGTGGAGTAAAATCAAAACAAGGAAGTCGGAGAAAATCCTTTCTTAAAATCTCTCCATGTGTTTCCCTTTTCACAGGCTCAGTGGATAATGGCTTCTTGAATACTTTGAAGGAAACACCTGGAACATATCCTTTTAAGCTCTGACCACACTTTACTCCACAAAAACTTCTGTGTGTACCATATTTGCTGGATTTTATGGAACAAATGAGTTAAAATGTCTCCACTGACGAGCTACTGTCCAAACATAGCTTTGCCATAACTACTGTGGACATGACAGGATGTGAAGCTCTGGCTTCCATCAAACATTGGACCTGCGCTGAGCTATAGTCATACTTGGTCGTAAGCGTTTCAGAAACCAGTCAACACAAAACCAACAGTGTAAGGAATGACTTAAACAGTGTGTTTGTCTACTCTAATGTGAGTAGCAAACTCACTGTGAAGAAACCAGTCCTGGAGGCAGTTTAGCATAAGTTTAGCAGCTCTGTCCTCTTATCTTTATTAGATGTGAGAAAGTTTGCATACCAACAACCTCACCTAACATCAACGCAGAAAGAGAGAGAGAGAGAGAGATGCTTTACAGACACAGTGGCATTGGTTGGTCCTATGGACTTAGACTGTGTATAAAATATGGACGTAGTGACCTAAACCAGCCAGATTTAACATGGCCAGTAGGTGGTGACTTATAGGAAGTCTGATTGTATAGCAATCTATGTGGAAATGGTCCTGCTCCTCACATGATTTGTTACCTTACTAAACACTTTCCTAATGAGTTTATAGTATGAATCGCTAACTTTAAGCCTCATTCAATGTAACATGTTGTTCAGTTCACAAATTTTGGTCGCATTTAGGGTAAAATAGACAATAAAGAGGATATGCTATAGGCCAGGGCTACCTTGTGATTGACAAGTCACTACCGTATAAAGGTGCATCATGTCTTTGGGTTTTCCTTCCAGATCCACCACTTGTTCATTACATCCAGTTTCAAAAGACCAACTAGAGGCTTCTAAACAGTAGTCTACAAACTAATGGATGAGGTCAAGGTGGTTATTTCCATCTTTAATATGCAGTCTATGGTTAGTTCTCATTCACTTAAAGTGAAGCTAAGCAATAAACAGGTTTATTTTAGAACAAAAACCAACCTGTTGGTATCTTTATTTCTTATCATACTATGCTACAGTAAAACAAAGAACAGTGCATATTTTTAATGATTTATTAACATGGATTCTGAGCCTTTTAGAATCATATTTTTGCTTGGTATATACAGCTGCAGTTTTTTTTTATCATAATATTGTGTATGTTGAGTATATACTCATATATACTAGTCAAATGAAAACATTCAAAAGTCATTCAGAGACATTGCTGTTAACCAGTGGTGATGAATTAGCCAGCTAAAGCAGATAAAATCTCATATTAAATCTGTAAAATCAATGCTTGTAGACACAAGATCTGAGAAATGTGTATGTGTCCTGTCTGAAATCAAGCATCCATTTTGCAATATCATTATAAGGTTCAAAGATAAATCTGCCACTGTTCTCATTTTAAACTTGCAGGAATGTAAGCTCCAACATTTTGTGGATTTAATTCAAGTAAATTTCAGGGGTCATGTCTTTCTTGTTTTGTTTTGTTTTGTTTTGTTTTGTTTTGTTTTGTTTTTTGTTTTATTTTGTTTTGTTTTATTTTGTTTTGTTTTGTGTTGTTTTGTTTTGTTTTTAAAATCGTAAAGTCTCTGCTTTTATCCCTGCACTCTTTGTTCTTCCGCTGACGGCCACTAGCTTTAATCATGTTACATAACTTTTTTGCCACATTGGGGTTGCCTGCTGTCCACTGTTTAATCAGCGGCTGTGAGTCAGTCGGAAAACATCCGTTGCTGTTTTCTTAACTGGAGTTCACTGTGCTGGAGGTGCTGGTGTGTTTCTTCACCCTGTGGTCAGTGGTGGGACTGACCGGCTTCCACACCTACCTGATCTCTCTCAACCAGACCACCAACGAGGATGTAAGTGCATCTCACTGCATGTTCACTTTAGACATGTTTGGCTATGAAGCCACATAACCACAATCTAACAGCGTTGCCACATCTACAGTTAGTTTTCTCAGGTGTGAACTTTGTTAGTTCACTGTCTTTATAGAAAGCCTCAGTTCCACCAGCTTCTGTAACTCGGAACTAGATTGGCTTTAAGACTCAGAAACTGAAAGAAACTGAAACCTTTGCGTTTTTAACAAAGTTATGCAATAGTTGTTTTGTGAGCACTGAAAAACCTACAGCTTCCATGAAAAATGTTCTTTAATCTCCATGAAACACATCAGCAGTCTCTTCTGGTCCAGTTTTCAATCTTCTCCATCCTGCTGTTAAAACATCATGTCTAATCTAACTTTTAACCCACTTTAATATCCAGGGCTGATGGAAAATGGTGTTTGTTTAAACATGCAGGAAAGCACCTAGTATACTGTTTAGACTGTAAACTGAGATTTTGAAAGATTTTTTCTTGGTTCAGTGACAGAATCCATAATTGGTTTCACGTTAACTCTCCATATAAATGAACCATAAGTTGTGAACACGGAGAATTCAGACACTTTATTGTCTCTGATATAGTAACAGAAATTCCTGTTTGACAGTCAGTGAAAACATCAGAGTGAAAAAAGGATATGAATTCTAACTTCTAATAATAATATAATGTTTCAAGTATGAAATAATTCTCCACTTCACTGCACTGACGACATCTAAATTTGCCATGGTCTTAATAAAAAAACCAAGATCTCACTAAGTTAGACTTAAAGTGGACTTTATTTGCTGATGTTGGCCCAATTGACTGCATCTCAGATCCATTTACGTTTAGATTTCAAGTGCCTTCTTTCCAGATAAAATGCAGAAGCATGTAGGAAAACCTGCAGCATCTTTCACTACTATATGAAAAGTAGAGAGCCAGTAGAACAAGTGTTTGGTTTATACGTTGTGGAATAAGGTAGAAGCTTGGCAGCAACATAACATACTTTGTTGAAGAGTACACGCTCCCTTTGTACAGTGTTGGGGTTGTTGCCTTAAAAAACATAATGTTTTACACATTAATTGTTGTATTTTAACAAAGTAATGCATTAATTTACTTATTTATTCCCTGTAGACGATAATTTGTCACACCAGTCAATGTTAGTCTTTTATCTCAATTAGAACACAAAACCTTTTGCATTTCACAGCAACATTGCCTGAGATATGTTGTCATATGTAATTGCCAGTTAACAATATAATATGAAGCTTTTCATGTGTCCACATATCAGCACAAATCCCTATCATAATAAACAGAACATACACAACATCTTTCCTTTATCCTCTTTAATATAATTTGCCAACAGCATAACTGGTGAAAATAAGCTCAAAAATCACTTTACAGAGAAGTGGAGAGCTGAGAACACAGCTCAGATTTGTTAGTGGGTGAACTGGGATGGCATTGCTATACTGCCTCAAAATAAGAAGTAACTGTAACTGATGAGTAGCTGTAATGTGATTACTGAATTTGGAAATGGGACTGTCTCACATGGCTTTGTTCCAGACAAATGTAATGTGATTACTGTATGAATTACCCCCAGCACTGCCTATGCAGATATGAAGGCCTCATTGTTGAGTTGTTTCAGTTGATAATATGCTAATTAAAACAGAATTACAAATACTACATTTCATTTCTGCTGTTGGATCCTTCTCTCAGATAGCTAATGTACTCCAGTCTGTTTGGTATCTTCTATAAACACAAGAAGACACATATCTGGCGCACTTCAGCACTTTTTTAATAGTTTTGCAAGGTAGCAAACAACTACTGCATTTGCTCTAGAAGCTTTTTAGGAGCGCAGAAATGTTTCCTGTGTGCGTTTACACTTTATTTTTGGCAATGCACTTAAGTGTAAATAGGAGACCCAACTATTCAGGCTCTGCTGATTGGGGTTCACTTGTATTTTCACCATCATTTCACCAGTAAAAACTTAACATGTAAATAATAGTTCAGTCTTAACTGAACTACCCTGACCACTCATGCCTGCACCATAAATGTCACCTTAGAGCAAAGTCTGACCCCACTGATCAGTGACAAAGATAAAAAGCTGATGCAGGTTCTCCTAAATGCAGTTATTATTCTACATATTTAAGACTTCAGATGAAGACATTTGTTTCAGAAGAAGGCTTCTGTTAGTTTTAGTTGAAGTCGGTTGTCAAAGTTAGGCACGTACTGAAGATTTAAGAATATGTCTGTAAATACTGTGATCTTGCAGCCTGGTTTCACGTGGTTGGAAAGATAAACATACATCACCGCGGAGTAAACACTACAATTTCTAAGACCAGAGAGCCGTTTCCTTGACAACGGCACCGCCTCATTCAGCACTGAAGGACAGAGGGCTGGTAAACTGTAGCTCGTTAAACAAGGTTATTATATTGTAAACCAAAGGAAAGCAAATACGCAAAGAGTTGTGAACTTCAATAAAAAGAAACTGGAGACCTCAAGCTAGAACAACAAACACAGACTGTATGCTACATTTTTTCTCTATCAGCCCTTACAGGAAGCAAAACTCTCCAGTCTCTCTGCCTATTTTTTTTTATGAAGTTCAGCCACACCAACACCAACAATCTGCAGCAGGAGCAGTTTTATTCTGCTCAAACTGATGTCATTTAATGGTCTAAAAATACATATGAATAGCTGCTATTCTTCATAAAAGTGGCGATAGAACTGAGCTGAAATAAGAACAAAACGGACCTGCTGGTTTCTGTCTCTTGAGTTGCCGGCTACATTTAGAAGAAGCTTCTGAGGCTAAATGAGGAGAAAAGTATTGATTGCTCGAGCAGTGAGTCATTATTCGGTCACCACGCACCGAAACAGACGTACACTCAGAGTCAACCCAATGTAAAGCAGGTGATAAGTGGTGGGGACGCAGGAGGATGAATGCACACAGGGAGTAATTTCTGCTGTCTTTGTATGTATATACTGGCGTTAATGGCGTGCATACTTTATTGGAGGCTTTGTTAGTCCAGATCTGACTGCAGAGGTTCTGATGAGAAGCAGCAGCAGCAGCAGCAGCAGCAGCAGCAGCAGCAGCAGCGATGGTGGAGGTGGGAGGTTCTTGATGGCTGAAAGCAAGAGAGTGCACTCATACTTTGTTGTAATGATTAATTTATAATTCCCCTTTTTCTTTCCTGTGGGATGGCTGGCCTCATTTTTTTCATTTCATCAGTAATGAAGCTCTGCAATGTGCACCTACAGCGTAATGTTTGCTCCAGGAGTTGAAACAATGGCTGTCAGCCCGGCCGCCTCAATATCTGTGATTGGCCTAATAATAGATGCATCGATACCTGCAGGGGCTTGGCAGGCCGCCAGAAATACTGCTGTGGCAGAGAGAAGAGGGGGAGGTGGAGGAGAGAGGAAGATGGAAACGGTGGAATAAGGGCGAACAGTGGAAGGCACCTTGAGTGTTATAGCTGCTCCGGTCTCCCATAGGGTGACACATGCTCTGTCAACTGCATCGCACACACATTTACTAACACATGCAGACACTCGGAGGTATGCAGTAGTGAGGCGCCATGTGTCCGGGCTGTTGACCTACATCTAAAACACCTAAAATAAAGTTTTTTTTCCTGTCTTGAAGGAGGGTCACTGAGTGCAAACTTTGCTGTGAAAGTAGACAGGAGTCATTCTTTTCACATTTTTACTCACCATTGGCTCATCTTTTACTGCAACATAAACTCCTGCACCTCTATGGAAACAGCCAAACCATGGTGCGAAGTAGAGAGAACTTTGATGTGTTTTGTGCAGGATGACACAGTTAAACCATAAATCATAAAAAAAAATCAAGTTAAATTGCTTTGATTATCCATTTTGCAAAAAAATTAAAAACCTCAAAACATCATGTACAACATTTTTCCAACTGCCCCCGGGTAAATACTGGAACAAAAGCTGACTCTACATACTGTACATATTTTACTCCTATCTGCACTGCGTAAACACAACCTGCAGTTCACCTGAATATTCTCTGAGTATTTGCTGTGTGACTGTTGCAGCTGAGTTACTACGGGGCTTCTTGGTTCCACAGTGGAGCACAAAATTTTAGAATTTTTGCAGAAATTGGTTACTGCAAACTGACTACATATGTTTTTCATTTGGACACGTAGAATGAAGTGATTTTGATGACATATATGCATTTTAGCTGAGATGTGGTTAGGTTTCCCAGTGGAACGGCACGTCACAGATGGACTGTCGGAAAGTTGAAAATCTGACAATTTTGTTTTTATATTTTCTGGCTCTGATAAATGTAATTTTGCCAATACTTTTTTTGTTGTTTTCAGTGGGTTTTGGGGATCAGAGGAATTATACGGTGACCCATTAAGTTATAACAAACAGGACTGTGACCATAGGGGACCTTGAAATCATGTTTAGTTTGCTTGATAGAAATGATAAAGTTGTATTTGGGTCCTTACACAGAGCTCTGTGCTGCCTTTGTATTCTAATATCTTGTAGGATAATGTATATATATATTTGTTGGCATATTTGATGGCTGAGAGTGAAGAAGCAGACAGAAAGAATGGCGCCAAAGAGCGAGGACTGACATCCACCTGAGGCTCTTAACTGGAATCGAACCAGGGACGGTGCACTCATGTGGCCTGTAGCCATTCAGCCACTATAGCATTCCAGTCTTAACTGTAAATCATTTTTAATCCTAAAAATATACACAGAGGAGGTGAAATGTCTGCAGATATGTCTTTCTTGCTGCAGACAGGCCATGCATCCATCTCAACCTGTATGCAGCCTTAGAGCTAAACCTGAAGTAGAATCAGAATCAGCTTTAATTAACGTACACAACATACAAGGAATTTGGTTTCGGCTGCTGGTTTCACCCTAGGAATATGGAAGAGAATCATAAAAAATAAAGAAACTATAGAAAGAGGAACAGGGAGGGGAAAAATAGTAGTAATAAAATTAAATATAACTCAATATAAACAGATATTTACAGCTAGAAAGGAATATATATATATATATATATATATATATATATACACAGTAATGCAAAAATGATCATTGCTATAAACAGCGCAGTGCAGAGGCTGCTATCTGCGGTGCCATCTTGGAACATGAACAAAAACATGAGCAAAAACAGTTTTCAAAGCACACAAGCTCTCTGCTGAACTGAAGGTTCCCAAATCTCATCATAAAAACACGTATGAACACACATGAAAGTATCCTACTAAAACCAACCAAAGGTAACACCAGCATCAGCATTGTCATTCAATAAACCAAGAACAGCAGCAATCCAAACTCCTCCTGCCACATAGCAGAGCTAAGTTGTGTTTTTATGCCTCTCTAAATGGATGAGGTTGTTTGTTTCATTGGGATGATTCTCTACAAATATTTTTTTTAAATATATTTTTTATGAATTTACATTTTGGGTGTGACAGAAACATGTGACACAGACATACGCATCAACTTATCTTTATGTTTCCAAAGATACCAAATATTTAAAGCTGAATTTTGAAGAAATGTGTCTAAATTGATGCACAGGACATGGCATATTTGCACTTGATGTACAGTAATTATGCAGCTGTAAGAATTATACAGTATATATTAAAAACTCAGTGAGGAATAAGGGGATTTTTTTCCACCCGTAAATCTTCTTAAAAGGAAACAAACAAGTGAAACTACATATTCAGGGTTGAAACTGTCCTCCTGTCTCCTCCTTTTCTACAGTACAGAGTGACTCTACTGTGAGGGGAATCCTTTGTATGAATTTGCAGATTTTCACTGAATTATTAAAGTGGCTTTAATCTCTGGTTTCTCTGCCCATTCGTACCCGTTGGCACACAGAGTTCCCATTAAACCAGGAATCATTAAATCCTGACAAGATAGATTTTAGTGGGTCAACCCCAAGCCTGCGGGGATAACATCTAAAAATGGAACTCTGCTTTTGAATAAGGTATAAGCTGAAGGAAAATCTTCATGAAAGAGCGACATTGTAGGCAAGTCAGGGTGTGTTTTTTGGGGAGGTTTGCTGCTCCTTGATGGTTGTTGTGATTTATTTTGTTTTGCCCAGATTAAAGGATCCTGGTCAGGAAAGAACAGAGTCCAGAACCCTTACAGCCACAAGAACATCATCAAAAACTGCTGTGAGGTCCTGTGCGGGCCGACGTACCCGAGGTAAAGTAGCTCTGCTGTGTAGCATGCAGGCCGGTTAATCGATTAGTGTTCAATCTTTTCTGTCTTCTTTTTTTGTGTTAAGTTTTATGTCTTGTTCATTCTTCCCGCTGTCGTCAGTGAGTTCTGTGTTAGTGTCTTTGACGGATTAGACGTTTAGATTTGCCACGTTCTGGTGAGTAACGAGCAGGATGGCAGTTAGTGACTGATTGCCTCGTCTCCCCCTCCAGCGTCTTGGACAGAAGAGGACTGATGCAGGACGATTCGCTTGTTTCTGCCACCTGTGCTGCTCCCTCCTCCTCCTCCTCCAGCAATGCAACGCCACAAACCACGGTGAGCGCAAACACAGCGTCCTCCTCATTCACACGCTGACTGTAAAGTGGATCAAGGCTGCAGAGCACAGAATAATGAATACAGAGCAGACGTAAAACTGAGTTGTGATCAGCTGTATAGAGTGCTGGAGAAAAGAAAGACTGTTTGTGTGAAAGAAGAGCCATTTTGAGCGTCTCCAGTTGCTTGTATCCTGAACTAAATTAGATTGCTTTGCTAGGAAGTATTTGCATCTCCATCATTAACCATTAGTGCTCAGAGCCAAAGAAATATTTGCACATTTTTATCAGTACAATCTTCATCCTCAGCGCTGCTAACAATTAACAGTGTATCATATTATTAAGATTTCCATAGCAATAATAGGAATCTTAAAGAGCCCATATTATGCATATTTGCGGATTTATGATTTTATTTTTGAGGTCTATTACAATATGTTTGCACACTTTAACCCTCTGAAACATCTAAGCAGTTTTTTTTAGTTTTTTGTGCTCCTGTGACATTTTCTGTACAACCATGACTACAAACAGAGAGAACTGATTTGCTTTTTGTGCCATAAATCATAAAAAAGCAAAGAATAAACAAATTTTTATGTCATAATTCTAAGCTTAGGTTCGGTTATGTTTCCCCACTAGTTCAAATATTGATGGAAAGTTTAAAATCCATCCATTTTTGTGGTTTGTTTGTTTTGTGGCTTGAAAAGTAATGTCATTTTGGCAGTTTTTCTTTTAAAGATAACATGCATTTCAAACCTCCCTGCTGGTTTTCTGATTACAAGGGATAATATTCAAAAACGTTTAATTTTTTCATACTGTACTTTGCTCCCCCTCCCAAAAAGGGACAGTCTGCTGATTGATTGGTTAGCTGGTCCGACAAAAGAGAGGTAGCCTTGGTTACATACCCCCAAATCCCAGATCTCTGCTTCTAGCTGTAGCAGAAGCACCTCTAATGAGGAAATAATAACCAAAACATTCTTTGTTTGAAGGTCAAACCAAGTACCAAAGAAGCCCGTAGGCAGGTGATATGCAAATGTGGTACATGGTGATGTAAATAATCCCTGCATTTTAAACAAGGTGTTTCAGGCAGGAAAGGAGCAGTGTTTTCTCTGTTTGGCAGGGACTTTGGGCTTTGGAGGTTTTCAGACCTTTTACATGAATAAAAGCCACTGTATAGCACATAGAACAGGGGGGAAAAAATCCAGAAGGCGTAATATGGGCTCTCTAAAAGTTTGACATTATTTGATGGCAAAAATCCACCCACTGTTGCTGTATCCAGAGGTGGAGGTAAAATAGTTTCTTCTTTTTCTTCTTAATTCTAAACTAGTGAAATTCACTGCATTTGAAATCATGCGCATAAATGAGTCGAAATTGTTGATCTTCTTAGAGCATCACAAAGTGGACATGAAAAACATATTTTTTTAGAGCTGTTTTTAGTGGCGAAAGAAAAATAATCAGAATGAGGAGCAGGAGACTTTTCACTGATATTGTTTTTCAACTTTAGCATTTTGAAAAAGGCACTACTAAATCTATTGAGTTTGAAGATTCTGCTTGAAATTAACAACACAAGATTCGGTAATTATTAGAAGTAACTTTTTACTTCAAGACCTTAAAGGTATCACATTTTTTGTTGTTGTACTTTCACATGAAAGATTCCAGCAATCCTTTTCTTCTATGTGTCCTTCTTACTGGTTTTGAAAAAAAAAGGAGGGGCTCAGTCGGAGATCGTTGATGACACAGTTTGTTCATCAATCAGCATTCATTAACGATGCAATCAGTCAATCAAAGCTAATCAAAACATCATCACAGCCCAGGTTAAGCAGTTTTTGAGTGTTCAATTCCTAATAGTTAGTTTTCTTATATTTTGATTGTTGCTTATTTAGTTGTGAAGACTCAGAGAGAAGAGAGATGTAGTGAGGACTTTCAGGGTTTTCTGTAAAATCTTTTTAAACTGTGACCTTGTAGCACCTTGTCATCACTATGCTGAGTGTGATTTTTGGCTCGTTCCATTTAAAACTGAGTGGCAGTTCACAGTCTATTGATTGAGCCACTCCATCGGTTGGGAGTCTCTCCACCGTTGCTGCTTCATTTTTATTTTATTCATTATTTCATCTTCATGCAGTGGCTCTTTAAGTCTCCCTTGTTTAATCAGCTTTGCCCAGTCTGATATCTGTGACAGCAGCACAGTTCAGCTTGTCACAGCTCGTCATAAATTAGCCGTCAGAACTGGACTGGATTTTGTTCCACTTGATTTATTGTAACTGCAGTATTTGAATCTCTGAGACGCAGGGAATGATTCTGCGGTCTGGAACCAGTCAGAAACAAATGATTGTTAAGTGCATTTGTTTACGTGAAGCTTCTGATTCCTGCCGGTTTGTCGTCAGTGGCTCTTACTGCTTCTGCGTCTTTTCAGCATGCTGTCCTCTGCCTACAGAAAACCACAGCTCCACTCATCCCCAACGAGCACACACCTGACGACGCCAAGCCGAGCATCGCTGCCTCAGCAGAGAAGAGTCCCTCCCCCAAAGAGGAGCTCCCGCCGGCTTTGAAGCTCCCGCCCCTGGCTTCACCCGAGACCGATGCAGAGACATCCATCGCCAAGGACAAGACCCATTAGCTGCATTAGGGGGCGGCTCCCGTCAGAGCTGCTCCTCCAGCATCCTGCCTGGTCATGAACTGAAACATTAATAATCAATGTCTGATTACTGCGCGGGTGACTCAGTTATTCTCCGACTCCCGCCCCTCATTCCCCCTGAAGAGAGGAGTTTCTGCTGCAGCTCCTCCTCTTCCCTCCTCTCCTCGCCGGTAGCTGCAGAGCTGTGTGATTGACACTTAAAGTCCTGCAGGAGGAGGAGGGGTGATTAAATGGAAAGTCAGCAGCTTCCCGTCTCCTGAACACTGCATGGAAAAGACACGCAGGGGAGAAGCTGCTGGGAGACCCGCAGAAAAACATACTCTCCGAGTGTTCGGCATCCCCACAAGTTCGTCACCGGTGGGCTTGCTCTGATTGTCAATACTACATTTGTTCTTTATTTAAAATTGCATAATGACATTTATTGTGTGAGAGGCCAGTTCAAATATACTCCTTGCAAGTGTCTGGCTACGACAGAAGACGTCACTTCTGGACATGTGTAAAACTTCATACTTACAGTCCTTTTCTGTTGTGCATACATTACATGCCCTATGCAAACCACGAGAAGACTGGACAAGCAACTTTGTGAACAGTGTGGATGAAAAGGGTTTCACCTGTAATCTGTGAGTACACATGATGTCCAGGCAGGAGGAGGACATGCAAATCCTTAGCTGAGAAATCCTAAAGGCTCCTTCCAGGCAAAGTCTACCTTGTATTCTGATACTGCTGCATTCAGTACTGTTGTCACTTATGTGCATCGTCTTTTTAAAAAGTGATCTCATCCAGACCAACACCTGTCCTTCCATTTTTATATAATCAAGGGTGTAGTGTGACGTTGGCGTTTTGAAACAGACGAAATTGCTTTCCGCACAGTTAAAGTCTTGTATCCAGGTGACGTTTGGCCTCAGCGTGTGTGAGAAAAGGCCTGATGAGCGTAGACACTCGTAGTAACAGTGCCTTATCGTAACAGTTGCACCATCTACAGCAACTGAGGTCCAATAACAGAGAAGCCCTTCAAACCGTTAGGATAGTGTTAAATGAGAAGTGATGTTTATATGTGAATTCTTCAAGTAGTTCCCAACCAGATGGTTACAAGATAAATCCGATGAATCTTAAGATGATTGAAGGGATAGATTGATATTTCTGGAAACATTGGTTTTCTTTCTTGTTCAGAGTTGGATGAGAAGGTTAATACCACTCTCTGGTCTGTCCATTAAATGTGAAGCACTACTTAGCTTAGCATATAGGCTAGAAACGGAGGGAAGCAGCTAGCCTGGTTCACTCCAAAGGCAACAATCTGCCTACCGCCAACCTCTAGAACTTCCCAAAAAATATTGTTAAACTTAAACAATCAAGAGATTGCCTCATTTGTGAGCTTTGCAAGTGCTGCTTGATGTATGAGCAGATTTCTCAAAACATTTTTCCCCGCTTCACAGTGAAGCTAAGCTAAAGAGCTGCTAGCTGTAGCCTCATGTTTTCATGAACAGGTGTTTATCTGTTGGTTTGCAAATTATGCAGAATCTACAAAGCAGATTTTCATAAAACTTTATTCAGAGGTGGAAACCATTAAATTTTGATGTGGATCTGATTTAAGTTAGGAGACTACTGGCCTCAGCAAAGATCCACGATCTTCTAGTATTTATCTAACAATCAGTAGAGTCGTAGTGATCTTCTCATCAAACTCTCAGCAGGAAACCAAACAATCGTAACTCCAAGTATTTCTTTAAAACTAGAGAGGGAAGTAGAAGAAGCACATTTCTGCTACACATTTGTGCTTTTTTCCTTAAGAAAAAACTGTGAAGTTTCCTCAAGAAGCCAGAAATCTAATCTGAGAAGGAATAATCACTCTTTGGTAGAAACCTGTGGTGAGCAGACGCTGCTGCGTTTTAAGGGGTCACATGTCTTAAAGGTTCGGAACCACTGAAATAAACCTTGTGAAGCAAAAAACGAAGCAAAGCCATTCTTTAATTGTACATTGTCTCGGCAGGTGTAGATGTGCTGAAAATGTCTCAGCCGCTGAGCGAGGATGAAAGACGGAAGCGAGTGTCATGTGCAGCCAGAGTTAATTATTCAGCCTGTGAGCTTGAGCGTCTCCTCCTGATCTTCCTCAGAGTCCTCTCTCTTCCTGCAGTCTTCTGCCTCTATAGAAAACACTCTCATATTCAGCTCTCCTCCTTCTTTTATTCGTCTCTTTGCTGTGACAGTCCGCCCACGGCTGAGGCGGCTTCCACCACAGCCGACCGTGGCAGGCTCATTATCGCAGAGCATAAAGAAAGACGTTCAGTCCTTTTCTTTTCACACGTCTTTAATGTGGCTCAAGAAGTTATTTTGTTTTGTAACAGAGATCGCCTGAGGAAGGGAGGCGTCCACACAAAGAGAAACGAGAGCAAGTCGAGCTAATCCTAAGTATTTAAATGACGTTAGCTGATAGAGAGAGTTTGTGCTAGTGACTGTGTTGTGTGCAAGACAGAGTTAGTGTTTGTGAAATATACTTGTGTAGAAATCCTAGCATTGCTTCAGACTCTGAAATATGCCCAAGATTACGTGTTACAAGACTCAGAATAGTCCTAAAAATATGTCACAATCAAGAGTAGAAAATACATTTTAGGACCCTGGACTTTAGCTGTACCATGATTTTTATGGAGCAGCTTGAAACTCAAAACTGATATCAGACATCCTCAGCCCGAGAAAATTTTCATCATTAATTTGTCTCTGGAAGATTTGTTTGGTCAGAATATACTGAAAAGTTAATGTACTGAAGAAAAAATGTACCTTACCTCCAGAAATTCTGCACATGTTTACATTTGAAAAGCTGGAAATAGCTGATTCCAAACAACTGATCAGTAAATTAGTTGCCAATCATTTCTGTTAATATATTAGTCAACTAATTGTTTCAAATCTAGATGAATCCTTTATCTGTGTTCACTTGTCGAGAGATAACTGACACATCTCTGTTGGAAGAAGCTGTAAAGCGTGTGGCAGTATTGTTTCTGTGTTATTACTGAATATTTGTTTGGAAAACTCTCCAAAAAAAATGTTAAAATTCTCGTTGGAAGTACTAAACCCAGGACATAGTGGGCTTCCATTGTGGAAAGTATTTGAAGACGGTTTGGTGTGTTTGATGCTTTGCGTCGTCATCGTCACCGAGAAGCAAGAATGTATGTCGTTGATCCTCAAGAAAAAGGGACGTTTGTGTTTCAAAGTGGATTTTAAAAAGGACAGATGAAGTTTAATTTTTAGCTGAAGGTTGGCGACCAAGCTGAGCTCTTGTATTTATGATTCCTGTGTTAAAACCAAGGTCAGATCTGAATGCTCTGATCAATCTATTACATTGCATTATGTATACAAATACAGTACTATACCATTGATAGAACGCTTATTTATGTTCACTTTGTTTAGTATCAACACTGTGATTATATGTATTTCATTCAATTAACTTCACTCCTTTTTACATGATCAATGTGTCTGGTAAATAAATAATGTCTTATTATAAGTTGTCTTTTAAAAGAAGCTTTCTTTGACTGATAGTTGGAGGTAAAAGACAGAGGTGGCTGATCAGGTGTTATCATCACAATATTTGTTTCCCTGCATAATTATAAACCGCATCAGGTATTTTGTCTTTTTTTTTTTTTGCTGTGCCTAAACTTAGGATTGTGTTAATTTTTTAATTAGATTTTATAGATAGCTGTTCTAGCATTGAGACAACGCCAGTCTATTGGGTCTGTGTATTTATCTGGCAATTGGATATTCCGTTCTGAAACGGGTATTGAAAAACAAAAAACAAGTGGTTATTTGACCTTCGTTTTAAAATACAAAAATTAAAATTGAAATACAAGGCGTTTTTCCTTTTCATGATCAAAAAGGGATATACGAAATTTTAAAAATGCTTTGATTTTCATTTTATATTTAGAATAACAAAAAATAAAATCAGTAAGAGACAGAAACGAAAAAAGGTCCGTTTTTTCATTTTCTGAGACCGGAAGTGGTCATCAGCAAGTGTGAAGCCAAACGACAACAAGATTCTCAGAGGGCGGAGCCAGAGAGCAGTGATTGGTCAGACCATAGATAATATAGAAGACAGCGCGCTAGCGTATCTAGTCTGTATTTGTCTATGGTCGGCACGTCTGGCAGCATCTCTGGCTGCTGTTGACCTTGTTTCTGGAGTAAAACACGGTAAGAAGATAAATACTTCTAACCAGTAGCGTTGTCTTGTTGTACGTTAAGTCAGCGACTTGTGAAGAGTTGTGTTTTGTCGTGTTTGAGCAGTTGGTCCGGACACGTTAGCTAGCTAAGCGGCTAAGTTAGCTAGCGGGCTAATTAACACAGGTGGCTAACTTACCGCTGAACACCTGTGTTAGTTGCTGCTGCAGCTGTCCTCATTATTAGAATGACCTTCTCAACCTGTATTTCTCTACTGTGTATTTTAGCTTTTAAAAAAGTTATTTTACTTTCAGGTTAACTGAAACCCGTTCAGCTGCACTGAAGTTTAACATTCAGCTGGTTTGAATTAAACCGCGCTTAACTGAACATTGCGCAACATTACCTCTCTGAATCTCCATAATTTCATTAAATTCCTTCTCTCTTCCACTGCTCAAGTTCAATCCAGTATATAAAGTGACATTAATAGTGAATAAACTAACAACCAGCCATTGTATTTATTTATTATTGCATGTATTTGTAGTAAAACATGAGTTGAAACATCCTACTTTTGGATCTAGAACTGCACAAGCCGTTCATTTTCAGTCACCTGACGAGTTAAACTCCCCTTTTAACAAAGAAAGTTCTTTATAATTTGCAATACCTGTTATCTCTGACTGAGGCTTTAGTTTTTGTTGAGCCAATTTACACGTAGAAACTTTGTTCAGGAAGATTTCTCAGTAGCTCAGAGGACAGGCTGCTTTTTACACAACCTTGTAAGAGAATGTCTGTCAATGCTTTCAGTAGAATTTAGAAACAACACTTCCTAAACAGATATTTGAGGCTGTGAGGTTGAACGTTTGAGAGTATATCAGTAGAAGTAGTAGAGAAAATCATATCCATATACAGATTTTTATTATTTCCAGGGCTGGTTCAGTAAAGATTATAATAATAACTACATCAGATAATTCTTGGTCGCATTTGTAATTTTGCAGCCTGAGACATGGTTGAGAAGGTTTGCAGTTCTTGTTTTAGCAAAATATGTTATAATAGAAGATCTTTATTGTCATGGTACATGGAATTATCTGCAAACCAGCAAAGTGCATCAGTCTGAGGTATCTAAAAATAAATAAGTAAAGAAAAATGCTTCTAAAGCCAATAATAAACAGAATATTTTGAGGGAATATTCTAAAAAGGAAAGAAAAGCTCCATTCTCACTCCTCTCAGGATAAACTGTCATTAAAATTGACTTTAAATTTAGCTTCAACACAAGATAAAAACATTTAGTTTCATTACTGATATTGTCAAGTTTTAATAAAGTTCATGCTACTTTTATAAAATGATGAAAATTTATTTCTGTGATCTGTGTTTGATTTCTGTCTTTTCTCCTGTCATCCAGATGTTCAGAGGGAGATGATGCCACATCATTGTCCAGCTGATGGAAGGTCTTGAAGTTCTCTGACTGGCCTCGACTGAAGATGGTCGTCTCACTGGATTTAAGGTTCAGATGCTCAGTAACAAACTCCACCAATGAGCCAACAGGGAAGCTTTTGGTTTATTAAATGTTGCTATGAAGGTATCGCTGTTTTTCTTTGTGAATGCAATGTGCTCCAACTGAAACTTGAATTAGAACTTAGAAGTAAATCCTTCCATCTGAAAGGATTTAGTTGCATTAATAACCTCATAACGTTCTAATTTTTATTCCAGTCATTGTTGGAAATAGAATCTCTGTATTGATTCAGGTAAAAACTGAACTTCACAGCATGTTGAAGCAAAACAACCAGATGAAAACTGTGATGGTGTTGGATTGTCAGACCGTAATGTTGCAGCTCAAAGCAGCTTTTCTATCTCAGTTCATTCTGACATTCAGCTATGAATCAACACAGCAGATGGTGATCCATGCTGTGGAAGTCTCACATCTCCTGATTTAATGGAGCTGCTTTGCACTTTTTACACTGTTTATTCACCAACACTTTATTTAATAAAAGTCCCATCTAGTTTTTATGAGGAATGTGATGTTTTAATTTCTCTGTGAATAACTGCAGTCTAATGCAACAGCTGGAGTTGTAACATCTGTCCTGATATTGATCATGAAGTATTGATCAGAATACTTATGGTTAGCAGTCATCCCTGAAGTTTTACATTAAAATCTTTACTTGTGTTGTGAACTTTGGTAAGAAGCAGAAACGTTAGCGTTGCCATGGATACATGAGTGTTAAATTCTGTCCATGTTTCCATTTTGGGAAATGCAGTCCAGTTCCAGAATGTGGAGGAATTTAGTCTCACAATCACAGACAACAAATATTATCTGAAAGTCGGGTTATTGTTGTTTATCAGCACAATACAAAAAGATTAATGTTAGAAATATTCCAGTTAAGACCATAGAATATCATGATTTATGTAAATTTACCTCAATAATATGAATGTTCAGGTTAAGATTGTACAGTGATATTTATTATGTAAGTTTAGCTGATTAAAGTTTATGACTCTGCACTAAAATATTATTTAAATTGACATCATTATTATAATATTTAGGGTCAGACCCTACAGTATTGAGATTAAGAAATCAAATATTCTATAAAATGTAAATACACTGAACTCATTTGGATATATTTAAGTGAGACTCTACAATATTATTTGACACAAATCTATCTAAATCAAAATTTTAATAATTTTCACTCCAAACATTTACTGGACTGATTTAAATATTAAAATCACTCCTTTCTAATCCTCTGCTGTACGTTCAAACCTGAGGCCTTAAATAGAAACACACAAGTATCTGATTGAAGGAACTTCTGCAGAGTCCTGGTTCCAGAACATGATGATAGAATTATAGACAAACTTTAACAAAAGCTGCCTGAGAGTTTACAGGTTTTTATCTTAGATTTCTTCAGTAATTTAATGAGAGTTATCAGCAAAAATCAAGTGTTCATTTGATGAACTTGATTTCCTAAAACATCCAGAATTGGAGCTCATATCTTTGGCAGCTGTAAAGTTTCTGCTCCTTCAAAGTTCACAACACAATGAATGAATTCCTAAAACACTCTCAATGCTGGAGAGCGTTTGTGATGCTGAAGCAGTGACCAGTTTTTCTGTTTCTTCTCTGGAGATGCACAATGAGGGACGTCTGCAGAGACTGAGAAAGAGTCTCACCACATCCTGACATGAGGAAAAAGACTTTACTGAAGACTACAATGAGAAAAACTATCAGCAGACGGCTGCATTCAAGGTGAGCTCTGAACATTTGATCTGGAACAGGAATTCAATAACGGCAGCATGAGCTTCATTTCAGTCTGTAGCTGCTGAATTCATGGATGAATCATCTGGCACTAGAGAGGAAGACCATCAAACATCCACGTCAGCTGATGGAGGTCCAAGAGTCTCACCCAACAAACAACCTACAGAGTGAAGACCTCAAATCTGATTGGACGGCCTCCTATTCAGCCACGTGTGAACAAATGCCTCTAAGTTGATTTGTTTTCTGAAATAAATCTAGTTTGAGTCCTAATCTGTGCCCGTGTTTGCTCCTTTACACCACTGTTAACAGTTTAGGCTGTTAGATTGTTCCAGATAAGACAAGTACAAGATACTCCAGAGCTGTTCTACCACGAGCCTGACAGGAAGAACTCCAACAGCTACTGAATGTTCCTGTGGTCCCCTCAAGGCTTACAGGAGGAGTCCTACAAGGACGAGCCGGTCCACCTGATGGAGGCCAGTCGCTGCGGTTCAAAGCCAACACCGACTACGTGGACTTCTACTGGACCACATGGAGGCCTTCAAACCGGACCAACAAGTTCAGCGACTCCCCGACTCGTGGGTCTGAGGACGCCGCCGAGCCTCGGCCCAGCCGGCCTCCTGTCTGTGGGTGTTTGAGTGCTGAGAGGTTTGTGGATCCATGTGAACGTGTCTGTGTTGAAACAGCAGCTTTGGACTCAGTAACGCTGGGAAAAACCAAGAGCTCCTTTATTTGTGACTTCCACTAAAAAACTGACGAAAATAAGTTTGCCAGGGTTCTGACTGATAACAGATTATTAAATCATGGAAATAATCGTTTAAATATTCATTTAAACAATCCTTTTAGGTCTACATTTCCTTTACACTGACTTCTTGGTATATGTACAAGTATTTTGGGTGGAATATACCATTAAGCCCAGTGTTCAAGGGTTCTTCTGGGAATATACCATTAAACCAACCTTTTAGGTAAATGTTCCAGGATGTTGGGTAGAATATACCATCAGATCAACCTCCAAGGTCTACAGTAGTGAATTTTAGGTGGAATATACCATTAAACTCACCTTTTAGGTCTACATTGGAGGATTTTAGGTGGAATTTTCTTCCAAACCGTCTTTTAGTCTACATTTAAGGATGGTATATTCTTCCAAACCAACTTCTCAGGTCTACATTTCAGGTGGAATATTCCTCCATACTAACTTTTTTTGGTCTACATTGAAGGATTCTTTCTAAACCACCCTTTGGAGTCTATATTTGAAGTTTTAGGTGGAATATTACTTTTAACCAGCCCCCCAGGTCTCTTTGAGGATTTTGGATGGAATACTCGGTTAAACCAACATTTTAGGTGCATGTCCAAGGATTTTTGGTGGAATGTTCCTTTAAGGTGGATGTGTGAGGACCTTGTAGGTGGAATACTTTCTGAAACCAACCTTTCAGGTCAACATTCAAAGATTTAAGGTGGAATATTCCTTTAAACCAACCTAAATTTCATGTTTTGATCATTATCAAGTGAGAAACTTCAGTCCAGACTCCTCATAATGACGTTTGAGATTTATGCTGCTGTTATTTGTTTAGTCCAGACTAAATGACAGAAATCCACAACTGTAATTTATTTCAGGACTCGGTTATTAAATGTCAAAACAATCCATGTGACTCTAAAAACTCAACAGCTTTACAAACTCTAAGATTAAACTCTCCACAAGGATCCAAAATAAGTTGGACTTCTACATGAGAGCTTTAATTATTCTTCATCTACTTCCTGAAAAGTTTGGTCAATAAAAAAGACAAAAACTAATATTTTCAGCTGAACTAAAGACAGACTTTGTGATTTTTCTGCTCACGTTATGTGGTTGGAAACTTCCTCTTTCAAATAAATATCCTCCTAACCCCCTGGAAACCAGCGTTTGTCCTGTTTTTGTGTTGCTCCTTGGTGACCCTAGACAGCCGGGTCATAATGTTTTTGGAGCAACACACCATACTGTGACGTATTTACAATGATGGTTCTACTATGGAACCAGTTTGACATGTTCAGGTGTTCTTTATGTGAAAACTCAGAGATTTCAGGTATCAGAAGGTGGTTTTCAACTTTCTTTGTTAACTTTCTGCTTCAACTTTAAATTAAATTTCCTTTCACTAACCCAGCCCTCTGGACTTCCAGTAAGCTGTGTTCCTATTGGCTGTCCAGGTGGCTGCTTGGTATTATCAGGAACACCTGAGCAGCTCAGTGTCTTCCTGCTTTATTTGGCTGCAGTGAAACATTTCCTCTGTTTCTCTTCACCACAGAACCGGGTTTGGCTCCATTGCTTTAGTTTGTTCTTTAAGGCGTTGGCTTGCAGCTTCCAGCAGTAAAATCGTCTTTAATGTGTTTCTTGGTGTGTTTTAGGGCTTTGTACTGGATAGTTGTCTTGGTAAATGTGGTTCTTTAGCCACAGTTAGCACATGGTGCTAATGTGTGCAGTGATTAGTGGATTTGGTGCAGCTGAGTTTTGTCTTTATCTTGGCTGTAGTGAGTCTTTAGAGGTTTTTGGTCAGACACATTCTGTATTCTTGTCTGTGAACCAATGTTGGTTGTCCAGAAGGTAAGAGTTCCTGTCCTGATTCTCTGTTCTCAGAGGTTCTCTGGTAGGCTGCAGGAGACTTTAGCGTTTGGGTTGTGCTAGTTTGGTTTTTGTATGGTTTCATTTGGACGACTATCTTGAGGCCCCTCCATGTGGTTTAGTGAGGTTTTCTGTAACAGTTCTACAAAGCAACCTGCAGCAGAAGAGACTTTGAGAGTTTTTAGGAAGTTCTGGAGAGCAGACTTTAGAGCAGCAGAAACATTTGTCAGCAGTTTGAGCAGGAGAAGGTGAGCTTCAGAGTAGAAATGAGATGGAAACCTTCTTGACCTGTGTGGTGAGGTCCTGTATGAAGAGTTTGAGCAGGTTGTGAAGAGTCTGTAGTTCTTTGGTCTGAAAGCACAAGAAGAGTCGACTCATTAAAGGAGAAAACAGCAGATATTGTTGGTTCTTCCGTCGCTCTGCAGTTTCCAGTTTCCTTAGACTGAATATCAAATTTATATTTTAAATGATTTCCCATGTGAGCCCAAGAAGACTTCAATAAACTCCCTCCATCCCCTGGACACAACACATTTTATTACCATGTTAAATCTTTTTTTAAAAATATGTTTCTGAGTTTTAATCATAGTTTTAGCATAGTTTTTTTTTCTTTGCTTGTTTAGTTTTGTCATCTGTGTAAAAGATGCTAAACAAATAAAGTTGAATTGATAAACTGAATAATTGACTAACTCATGATTGTGACAACAGAAGTATTTTTATTGTGATTTAAGGGTTTGTTTCATTTTTAAGGTTGGGGTTAAAATCTTGACAGAAAAAAGATTAAAGAAATAATCTACATTAACAAAAAGCAATTAAATCAAAGGAAAAAAACATTTAATACAGTAAAACTTTTTAAAAGAAAATTAAAAATTAAATACAATTAAATTATGTTAAACAGACAAAATATTTAATTAGATAATTAAAAAGATGATACAAAACATGTAATTATGAAATTAAACAAATTTTTTTAAACAAAAATACTAAATATTGAAGAAGAAATATTTTAGATAATTAAACATTTAAGAGTACAATTAAACAAGCATATTAAACATTTAAAAAATACAAAATATTTAATTAGATTAAACCTTTAAAAAGACAAAATATTTAATTAGAAAATTAAATGTTTAATTAGAAAATTAAATCTTAAAGACAATAAAACTTTAAATAGGAATTAAACAGAAAATACAATGAAGCATTTAAAAAGAAAATTAAACATTAAAAGGTGGTAAAACATTTAAAATGAAAAACCTTAAAGATTTAATGGAAAAATTAAACATTGGGAAAGAAAAGGAAATTTTTCAAACAAGCCAATAAAACATTTGAAAAAAAAAATCAAACAAAAAGACAAAACATTTTGAAATCAAATCAGACATTAGAAAAGAATAAAAGGTGAGAAAAGAGCAAAACTAAACATTTAAGAAGAATCAAACTCAAGACAAAACATTTGAAAAGACACCAGTTAAACTTTAGAAGATGAGACAATAACAGATAAAAGTCTTAAAGCGTTTTCTAGTCTGAAATGAAAACATCAAGTTGTTTCTTCAAACATTTCCTCTTTCTATGTTCTTGGTTTGATTGTGGACAGATTTACTAAGAACTCATTTCAGAAAACTGCTTTCCAGATAAAGTCTACTAGTAGTTGAAGGCATCGATCAAACTAATGTTAACTGCTGATCTCCACAAACTTTACTGTTCAGTGAAGAGAATCAAAGTTTGTTGAGGATTTCTAAAAAACCCACAGGTGAAGGTCTGAGAAAAACTCAGATGGATGATCTAAATGTGAAATCAAGACTCATGGTCACAAGTTTTAAGGCTTCTGTTAAGCAGAAAGTTCAAACTAACAGAGAAGTACTGAGAAACTTTTAAGATTTCAGTCCTCAGACTGTCTGAAGGTTCAAACTAACAGAGAACTACTCAAGAACTTCTAAGATTTCAGTCCTCAGACTGTCTGAAGGTTCCAACTAACAGAGAACTACTGTGGGACTTAGAAAATTTCAGCCCTCAGACTGTGTGAAAGCTCAGGTCCTGAGGACTCGGGAGGTGTGGGGGCTTTGGAAAGTCTTGGAATTGAGGGTTCCACCCTCCAGCACAAAGGCTGAAGTCCAACCTCCTGAGAAAAACGGTCGAGTCGAGACTCGAGTTAAAAAAAAACTCGAAAACGACAAAAAATAGATGATAAATGCGCAAAAAAAAGTAAAATTAGTATCTGAGCGAATAGCTCAGGGGAAAAGAAGACAGACTACCAAGTGGAAGGTCGCAGGTTCAAGACCCACCACCGGCATTTTAATTCTTTGTCTTTGTCAGAATTTTGAGAAAATTTAAGAACTGTCTGGTCTTGAACCAGCGACCTGCAGCTCCATAGGCAAATCCTTAACTCACTGAGCTACAGATCAGATAAAAAGACATAAATTCGTCGTCCCTTTGACATCGTAGTTCCTGAAGTGACCACATGGGTGGAGCCAGGGCGGAGTCTGGGTGGAGTCAGGGCGGAGAGTAGGCGGGGAGGTGGGTGGCGGCCTCCCCCCTCTACTCCCCCACCTCCCCCCACCGCCCACCACACCTTCCCCCGCCCGACGAGTTCTTCGAGTCTCCACGAGTTCTTCGAGTCTCCACGGGTTTTCCCGAGTTTCTGGAGTTTCCACAAGGTCGGAGGCAGAACAAGTTGTCATGAAGAGGTTCTGAAGTCGGCCAGGATGGACTGACTTTTTACAGCCACTAGAAGGAAGACCACTAGAAGAGCAGGTCTTTAACCACCATCCATAAAATCCATAGAGTCGCTCCAGAGAAATGAAGGGAGGTCAACTTTTATCAACCTCCATCCAGATGTTCAACTTCATATCTTTACTTGGACATTTTTAGCACCACAAACCTTTAGTATCACACTTTATTATCATTTATTAGGACTTTAATGGAATCCACCTGCAGATTTACTTTTTGTTTACAAACTTTATTCTTGTCGTCGTGGGACTGCAGTATTTAAAACTCTTCCTTCTATTTGACCTCATGTTTATTAGTTTTAGTGGAGAAACTTATTTTAATTGTCCATTAGTCTCTTAAAACCAAATAATAAATTGGATTAGTCAAGAGGTTTAAATTTCTTACTTTGTCATATTTTAAATATGACAAAAAAATATAAAAATAAAGCGTCTTGAGACAATTTGACCTGTAATTGGTGTTATATAAATAAAATTGAATTAAAATTGGATGTATCTTGTAATGTAGTACTTCAGCCATATATGTTGGAAAACACATTTTCTTTGTCCATTAATCTGTTGATTGTTTTGTGCACTAATTCATTTCTTGTTTTGGTTTATAAAATGTCAAACCCAAATATATTCAGTTTACTGTCATAAAAACCAAAAAGATTTACATTCATGATGCAGGAATCAGGCAGTTTTTCACTTTTTATCTTAGTCAGAAAGATAGTTGATAATGTGTGAATTGTTGCAGCTTGTGAGCCGCAAAAGGTTTTAATCTTTGGGGCCGAGTGTCAAAAAACATTTAGAAACCAACATCAACAAAACACTCAAAGATTTGAACATCATTTGCTTGACAATGTCAAATTAAAGGACATTTATTTCCAACATAAATGTGTGATATTCATCCTCAGGAGCTTTCTCTTCACATCGTCTTCCACCTGGACTGGTTTGGTCGGGAGCATGTGCAACAAACATTTGAAAAACTGCAGTAAATGAAAGTATTTAAAATCTTGGAGATAAACTTAGAAGAACACAAACTTTAACAGAAAACTTTGTTGATACGTTTTTGTTTTGTTTACAGATGTTAAGTAAAAGGAGTTTTATTCGTGACGTATAACCAATCAAATCACTCCAGAAGACAGAGCGACCACAGGTAGATAAAGGTTCAGAGCCAAAGTAGCGCCATTTTTAAATGTATTTATTACCGTAAATCAGTAAAAAATAAAATACTGATAATCAGTAAATCAGTCAGCCCACAATTACTACAATTCTACAATGTATGTCTCTTTCCTTTGACTTGTTATTTGTACAATATATGATGTATATGATGGCGTTTTTTCATACCAAAGGCTATACTATGATGTTTTCTAAGAGACATAGGATAGGATACTACTCTGTGTGTTCTGGCCGCTGCACTCCTCCTCTGTTGTTTTCTGGATTGTACTCAGCTGCATGCCTTCATCCACCAGGCCTCCGTTGACTTGTCCCGCCTGCCGTCTCTGGAGCTGAAGCTGGATTGGAACAGACCAAAGTACAGTCCAATCACGATGCCAGCTGCCTCTAAAAAGGCTCCTTCATCTGGTGGAACTTCTTCTGAAGGGAAGCTGAGCTGGCCTGGCAGAACTTTGGAGATGTGTTCCAGTGGTTGGTGGATGTGTGGGGAGATAGAGAGGGACCTTTGAATTGTTCAGAAAGGGAAACAGGGAATCAATTGGTAGTTTTAGTTTAGGGTGCTACTGCGGTGTGTTTTTGGGCTTGAAGAGGTGAACAGGAAGAGTTTCTTTTTTTGTACTGATTATCTTTTACTTTGTTCCTGGTTGGAATGAGCATCAGTGTCAACATGAAGTTCACTTTTAGTTCTGTTTATTTATTTTTATTTTACTAACACCCATTTGCTTTTAACCCCCCGCACATGTTGTGTTGTTGTAAACTTCCTCTTTCAAATAAATACTCGTGAAATGAAACTGATGTCATTTAAAACTATCAGAGTCTGTTTTAGTGTCAAATTAAAGCTGATTACTGACAACTACAACATTAACGTTACTGTTTTTATCACATTTAAGTTTCCTGAACGTTACATTAATGTCAACCAGCCACAGTTTTATGAACTTAATGAACCACATTACAGGAACACAACACACTTCAGTTGTTTACATGTAACTCAACACAAACATCGTTAGCTTAATGCTACGTTAGCTTTAATCAGACTACGACTGAACAGCTAGCTCGGTTAGCATCGCTAACATTAAAGCTAATATTTACTATGCTAACTTTCTTCTCTGGTCAACACACACTGAAACAAACTCCACCAACATCTGGAGTGCATGGCACACATTACATCTGACACTAAAGCTGCATATAAAGTGCATTAAAAGCGGCACCGATACGAAAATAAACATTTACTTACCGAACTATCAGAGTCCTTTCAGTGTCTGCTGGTAGAATCAGCCGAAGGTAGAAAACTGGTTAAAACAAGCCAACGGGCAGGAAAACTGTCTGTGGAAAATGTTGTGCTGCTGCACCGATAAATAAACCAACAGTTATTATATCAGAATTACTCCAAACTACGAGAGCAGAGTCTCTGCTGCCTCCTCCATAGGACCTGTCAATCATTCCAGACCGGACTGTCAATCAAGTAGTCCCGCCCCCCGGCTTCGCAAAACTTTAACGCTCTATAAAAAAAATCAGTATTGATTTATTTTAAGATCGGCCACCTGATCTCTCATTTTGACCATGAAAACTCACGAAAAAAAAATGTATGTACAGTCTATGCACCTTACTCTGTTTGGCTCTACTCTTGCTGATGACCACTTCCGGTCTCAGAAAATGAAAAAACGGACCTTTTTTCGTTTCTGTCTCTTACTGATTTTACTTTCTTGTTATTCTAAATATAAAACGAAAATCAAAGCATTTTTTTAAAAAAATCGTATATCCCTTTTTGATCATGAAAAGGAAAAACGCCTTGTATGTCAATTTTAATTTTTGTATTTTAAATCGAAAATCAAATAACCACTCCTATTTTGTTTTTCAATACCTGTTTCAGAACGGAAAATCCAATTACCAGATCCGTACACGGACCCTATTGCTTGGTTCATTACATTGTTACACACTAAAACATCTTAACAACTATACATTAGATTACCTAGTGCAGACATTTCCCTTCAGGATAACCTGTGATAACCCTTCGCTTTTCATGTAGCACCACCATCAAGACATGCGACCAAATACCTGCAAAAACTGATGGCATTCACTCTCTGCTGTACTTCTATTTAGTGCTAAGTTGTCATGAATGGGGAAATTAATCATAGAGACCAATGCTGTTTTTATTTTACCATTCTATAAACAAATGTATTCTGCTATACAGTTGGACATATTATCATGTGGGTTCATGTGGATTGACTTAATTTGGAATCAGCCTCAAGTGGCCATCTGTGGAACTGCAGTTTTTGGCACTTGGATGTTGGGTTAATTGTGGAGCCCCAGATGTTGCTGCTTGTTGTAAACACCTAGTTCCTTTTGAGAAAAATGACAATAGCCATTAGCTTGTAGAGCTGTTGAACCAAGCAGAGCAAATTCTAGTCAGTCCACTGCTAGTTATATAACACATATATACTGGACCACACAACAACATATACTATAACCAATTATATGACTAATTTAACATGAAAGTTAAGGCCCTGCAAAAATATACATGGAAACCCAACAAACACTAAGGCTCCTGTTATCAAGCATATTTGCAACTGTCTTATAGGTTACAACAGAGGCTGCTGAAGAACAATGACCCACCGCTACACCGTCTCTTCCTTATTAGTATTCTGTTGCATTACTGTGGAGCCTACTGGGGCCTTTTGCAAATAAATTAACATTTAAAAATGTGTTATTACCAATTCAATGCTGCTTTGCCTTCCATTTTTTCTTGGTGGGTTTCAGCTGAGTCCCATAGAAAACACAGCAGGCTCTGATATCTCATGGTACCCATAACCAGAACAACTTTATGACTTGAATTTTTAATTATTATATGTTCATCTGACAGCTTTGTTCTGGTGACCACAAAGAAGCTGTGGTGCTCGTTTGTGTGGATGCGTCTGCATTAACTGTTGTCACTCAGCTTAGTCCAGTTTGATACGAACATGTTCATCCCACTTCCTTTCAGCAGAGGAAAAAGTTAAACTAAACCAACAAAACTCACCACAGCAGACGTAACCCCACACTAAGTCATTAATAAACCCATCAGAGAAACATACTGAGATGGGACTATACTGCTAGAGAAAAGTAATCTTTACTAAAAGTCCACTTACCAACGTTTTTCCAGATCTTTCAGCCACATCCCACAGTTAACATCTTCATTTGGAAGCTGCTACGTTGTCATGGAAATGATGTGGACTCATCATCGCCATGGCAACTGCACAAGCTTCCATTGCTAATGAGATGTTGCAGAAGCCTTTGTAAGCAGCTGGTGAGCTGGTCTTGAGTTGAGGTTATGTAGTCAAAACAGCCGCCATTAATTATCCAGGACTCGTACAGATTTTTAATGCCTTTTCAATTTGTTCTTTTCTAATTACCTTGCTGAAGGTGAAACATGTAAAACTGATGCTGTAATAATTTACAGTCTGCATCATGCACATCACACTGAAGTATTTTTTATTTAAAGTCTATTTACAGCACATCCTCATGATAACATGTCACAGAAATATGTGTAAAACAACTGCAATCAAGTTGCAGGAAAAATGAGTGGAAATATTCTACATTCTTATAGTTTTGAGTCTTCATGGCATGAAAACATAGGATACAATAGCACACCGTTAAATGCTTAGTTTGTACCATCAAAATCAGACACTTCACACGACACCTTACGTGAAACAACAGCAAACAACAACATAATTCAGACAAGAAGACAATGTGTTCCATCAAAACAATGTAACCAGCTTCCTCAACAGTCCAAGCAAACTGTGGAAAATGGAAACCTTCGAGTTCATACAGTATTTTGAGTTTGTCAACAGTCCGCTCTCTTACTGTGAAGAGATGTTGAAATGGAGAACCATTAGTTAAAGGGCATTTTTCAGTCACTTCTCAGGAGCCTTCATCCACTGTGAGCTCCTGCAGCTGCTCCTGCACGGCCTCCAGCTGCTCCGTCTGGGTCTCCTCCGACTCCCCTGACTCCTGCTCATGTTCTTCTGTTTCTTGGTTTGCCTCCTCCTCCGTCTTCGGCTCCTCGCGTCCGTTCTCCAGGTTCTCTGAGCTCTCGAAGCAGCCTGAATCCCTCGGCTCCTTGGCGTCCTCCCCAGATCTGTCCTCCTCCTCTGGCTCCAGCTCCTCTTCAGCTACACGAGGCAAAAACAACCACATTTGTCAGAGAAAGGCCTCAGTATGATCACTTTTTATTTCTCCAGGAGTCTGACAGGTTCTTTCGTCCTGTTCAGCCTCAGAGACAGAAACTTACTGAATGTGCAGGAGGTTTTCACATCCAACACTCGTGGAAAAACGTTATCATTCAGCTGAAGTCTAACGGGTGAGTGTACATCTAACATTGTCTCTTTTAGCTGTTTTTTTGTCTGTAAAATCTCAAATCTTCAGCTGTTAACTGTGTCTGTGAATCCTCTCATGTTTACATTATCTTTACAGTGTGATTTAGTGCATTTTATATCAAACATATTGATCATTGTTTCTTTAAAACCAACCAGAATGAGATTACAAACAATTACAAAAACATCCATGCTAGGAAAAACCCACAAACTGATATATATATATATATATATATATATTGTTTGTGAACTTATATCTGAAATTAGTCCTTGTACAGGCGATACTGAGACTAATCTAATACAGGAGTTGGTGGTTGCCTTCACACTAGGGGGCGCTGTAGTATATTCTCCCAATCAAATCTCCACTCTCATAAATAGTAAACCTGCAATTAGTCATTATGTTTTACAGTAGTTGGGTTTAAATCAGTTCCAGCTCTAAAAATCCTGTCAGAGAGAAACCCTAAAATGTAACTTTAGTTTGATTGAGGAATATTTCATAGACTTCACCTCCAATCATAAAAACAGAAGTAGATAGAAAATAAATAATTACTCATAATGGGAAAGGGTTTTTAGTGGAGCTACGATTAAGAAAAAATATAAAAAAATCTAATGAGAGTAATTCATTTTTAATCCATCAAAACCAGACAGTCGAGTTGTTTTATAGTCCTATAAACCTACTCTCTCTTAGTCTTAATTTCAACTCAGCGGATTCATTCAGATTTGAGAGAATCAACAAGAGAACAGACTTCGAGTCAACAAAAAAAAACATTGCACTGCTGAAGTTGATTGTGAGGCAAATTAAAATCCATAAACCATCTTTCTGGATCACAGATGAGCCAAGATGTCAAGATAAAGTAGGATTTCTTGGGATATACTGAGCCTAACTGCAAACCGTGAGTGTAATGTGCAGCAAGTGAGCCATAAAATGTACCTAATTACATAGATGAGGCAGAGAAAGCTCAGCCTGATACCATCAGAGTGGTACAAAGTGACTCTTAGATCACCAGCCGTGTTTAATTGGGACGTTTTTCTCCGATGTGACTCAAATTTAGGATTAGAGTTTATTTTCCTATCACTAGCAGCAGCATTGTGGGACATTAAGGGCTCTGCAGCGTGTAAACCTACAGTCTCCGAGCAGCTCAGCGGTGTTCAGGATCTTGGAGCGCAGCTCCGGGTCGGTGATGTTCAGCTCATTCAGGTGAGATTCCTTCAGTCCTGCAAAGTCCTCCAGAGTCTGGAAACCGTGCATGGATAGCAAAGAACTCAGCTCCTGAAACACAAGAGGACATAAATGCAAGTTTTTGCACATCTGAGTTTACTTCTTGGACATTATTAAGCAGCTCAGCAGACGCCTGGTCCTGTTTGTCTCACCGTCAGGCCGATGCTGTCCAGGACTTCCTCCAGGGTTTTGGGTTTGGTTTTGGCTCGGTTGGTCTTACTGTTGCAGCGTCTCCTCCTGGTTGGGGGGCTCTCGTCGGGCAGGAGGTTGACGTAGATGAACTTAAAGGAGCCCACTTTGTTGTTGAGCTTCCCGGTCCAGGTGCCCACTGGGGGCTTCTCGATGATGTGGATGATGTCTCCTTTCTGTGAGAGAGACGGTGCATGAATGATGAGGTGATTTAAACAGGCTGGCAGAAGGAACAAGACTCTGTATTCATTATCACTTCATATTTAACTCTGAGAGTGTAAAAATCAACACCTTGTCAGTGTTTGTACCCATCTGACTGATGAATAAACCTCTTTCCAGTTATTCTGAATAATTATCACCTGTGTAGAAGCACTGAAAATGGAATATGTCAACATTTTAACCTAACAGACTTGTCTTATGGTATATTAGTGTATAATTTGACCTGCGGTGACTGAAATTATGTTACTTTGTCAAACAGGCGGCCGGTAATGGACCTTGTAGATTAAACTCTGCCTTCAAGGATGATAATCAAAACGGCTCGTCTTGTTTCACACGGTTAACAAGCTGCCTGGAGGACGGTCTGTCGAGACAGCAGACGAGGCCGAGGGCCAAACACAAAGCGAGGAGGACTTTCCCCCCCCGAGACTCACTTGGAGTTTCAGTGACTCCACATCGTAGGGGCTGGGAGTGAAGTCGGTGTGGACCAGAGCTCGACCACAGAACGGTCCGTTGTAGGAGACGCCGTTGTCCTCCAGTCTCATGCTGTCCCTCTGGCAGTAACCAGAGTCCAAACTCTGTCGGTCGCTGCCTGAGGAGGGCAGATAAGAAGCAGGGTCAGCTCTGGATACAATGCTTACACAGTGTAAATGCCTCTATATGAAACCAGGGATATAACACTCATATTCCACACAAATATACATTTTTTTTGTTGCACTTTCTAAATAAATGTTTTGTCACACTGTTATTTCTTTGCCTCGGTTTTGAAACTTCAGATCTCATAATGCTTTGGTGGCAATATATGTAGTTTATTGTACTGTTTATTCTAGTTTATAGCTTGTCTTGACAACATTGTGGCAAATCAGCATCATCATTACTATTATAAAAGCGCTTCATCAACTATAAGCTCTGTAAGGAGTTGTAAGTATCAGTCTGATAATAGATAGACAAATTTTTCACTCAGTTCACTAATAGACGTAGACCAGGAATAGTACAACAGTCAGATGTGTAAATGTATGTCTTGTGCAAAGTCCTTTAACTCTTGATTGTCTTATTTCAGACTAGTTAGCTATGAATTCAGGGTAATTTAAGGCTTTTTTTTTAAATGGCAAAACATGGTCGACCAAACAACCACATCAAACCGCTCGGCTTCCTTCACTGCAGCAGAAAACATAAGCAGCTGTATGCTTATTTTGCTGGCGTGATTCAGCAAAGAATTCCCCTCTGGTTGTTTTGTAAAGTTATAAGTAGACCAGAAATGATGACCTATATTTCCTCTTTCTTTCTGTCAGCTGGTGTCGGTGAGTGTTACCATGGCGACACCCTTTACTTTAAGTCACCCTGGTAGTTCGGTGGCTAATTTTGTGAACCTGTCTAACTTGCGTGAAACTAGATGTAAATATATATGTGCATATAATGTATATATAAGTGTGTGTATAGTATCATGTCTGTGTAGTCAGATTTGACTGAAGTATGTCAGACTCTGCCTTTGCCTCTGGTTGAAAGCTGTGGTTTACAAATGAGCTCTTACTGCCAGAGAGCTGGCGGCTGATGGGGCTGGGCGCCGTGTCCTCGGAGCCCGTGGAGCACACAGACGTCCGCTGTCCTGCACTCAGATCTGGAAGGAAGTCGGAGGAGACGGGGGACAGTTCCTCACCGCTCTCCCCCTGGAGACACAGAGGACAACAGTGCAGGTCAGAGGTCAAGTCGCCTTCAGTTTACTTAGATACTATATCGTCAAATGGAAATAAAAAATAATTTAAACTGAGAAAAACTTTTCAGGCAAATCAAAAATATAACTACCATGAACCAAATTCCTCCCCCTCAAAAAACAAACAAATAGGTTTACTAAAAAAACAAAAGTAGAAGAGAAATCTATATAAAGAATAAACTGCTGATCTAATTAGCTTTTCACTTCAGTCTGACGACTGAAGATAAAATACAAATCAACATATTTCTTTTTACACTAACAAGATTTATTGTTATTTTTATTTATATTTCTGACTTGTCTGATAATCTTCTTACTACATATTCAATTACTCCATAATTTAACTGCAATGTAAATTCCTGAAATAAGGCCATAAGTCGATATGAGCAGCTGATAAAGGAGCCTCAAGAACATCATAAAGCCTCATTTAAGTCAATATAGAATCTAGTTTGGTCTGACGTACATTAACCCTGTAAAATCCTCTGCAGTTTTGTGATTATTTTAGAGCACTAAACTCAGTTTAAAGAACAGCGATGTGCAGGAGGTGCTCAAGTTCTTTATAAAAGTAACCATCAGCAAACCTATACAGTAAAAATATTTGATTACAAGTAAAAGCTACAGCAAAGGAAACGGTATCTAAGTAAAGTATTATCAGAAAATTGTACTTTAATTACCAAAAGTAAAAATGATGAATACAGTGTGATTTGTTCCTGTGAGTCTAAAGTTTTAGATATTATTAGATAATGGTGATGTATCGTTGCGTACATTACATTTTACTGCTCTATTTGCTGGGTATTAACTGGAATTCTTGTGTAGAACACAATATAATTTTATGTGAGTAGTGCAGTCATACATTGCACTCAGTATTACTACTATCTAGTGCAATAATTCTCTGAAACATGTCGGAATAGAACTATAAAATGGCTCCAAATTGAAATACTCAAGTAGGCATGAGTGTCAGTAATTTGTACTTTCTGCCTTTTATTTTGAAAGCGCAGTGCATGTGTTTGTCCACAAGGTGGAGACAGTTGCAACTGTTTGTAACAACAGCAGCTCTCTATTACTCTATTACACTGTCACCTCAGTCTGTTAGTCAGGTTATTGTAACTGTAACCGTCTTTACCCCTTCTTCAGCTAGAGCCTTCTGCACCATCTTGGATGTTTTGCGGGTCATCGTACGTGAGATGACGTTGCGCCACTTCTTTCCCAGCTTGCTGCCACTTTTCACTGCTTCTTCTGCTGTCACACCATCTGCCACCTGAGACAGGAGAATAAAAAACATCCTCAGCTATTTCAATGCTATCTGTTGTCAGGAGATTAGCGGACATATGGTGCAGTGTTGTTTAGTCAGTAAAGTGACTATTTCACTGATACAATTTCTCATGGTGGCATCGCTGTGAAGTTACACAAGTACTCCCACAGTAGAAAACCTACAGACTTTGTGGTAACGGGGTTTGCATACACACATGCTGCAGATACCCACAAAGTCTCACACACACACACAGACACACACACCTGCATGTTTCTCAGTGTTGTGCTATGTGTGGCCGTGAGCTTGTAAATGAACGCTAATGAGGTTTCCAGTGTATTTATGAGGCAGTTTGTTACAGCAGATGATGCAGGTGATTTTATTAGACCTTTTAATCATCAGCCTGTGGCTCCTTTATTCTTGTAGGACCTTCAAACTGTACTTAAATGATGTTTTGCAGCTTTCCATGCACTTGTAGACATTCTTAACTTGAGTTGTAACTTTTCTTAATTAGGTCTTGTAGTGAACTGTAAAACACTCAGCAACCGCAATGACAAGAACCGAGCTGCTGCAGAGGCAGATAGTTGAATTCTCAGCAAAGACTTTGACGTCTGAGTAAATGCATAGAAATGAAGCTGGATGACAATGAAATTCTAATGTGTAAAATTCTCTGGGGGATGCTCCTGGTTAGATGCTCGCTGCTCCTGCAGTCAGAGGCTCTCTGCTTCACTAGCTCGCACCAGAGGACATCCTGTCTGCACGCCGCTGTCATCTGAGCTCCGTCTAATGCTTCTCCTTCTTACTTCCTCTCTGCTTCTGCACTCATTCGTCCTCCTACTTCCACCCAGCGCACCCACTGCTGCTGGGAAGTGATTAATATGTTCTGTGAATTTTGAAAAGCGTCAACATCTGCTCACACATGCAGAGTGTTAAATCAGGAAGCACAAAGCGGCCACTTCTGTAACAGCCATAACTGATCACAGTCTCCACTTGGCTTCTACTGGGTGCAGAGCCATGCAGAGGCCGCATGTGATGGTCACAGCATGACGAAGGAGGAACGATGTGATAACATATCTGCCGGGAAGTGTCATTTAGGAACTTTAAAGAGAAAGATTGCACTAAAAATCAACTTCTACTTTTCCAAACTGTGATAGTCTGGCTGTCTGCTTGTTTTTGTGTGAGTTTGCATTTTGAACGTTTGAGAGGAACAACTCACATTCTCCTCCAGGGTGAACTCCTTCTCTGACACAACAGGAGAGGTTGGTTTGTGCTTCATGAAATCCTTGAAGCTGCTGGACCTCTGCAGGGTGAGCTGCAAACACAGTGTGAAATGCATTTGTTTAAAAGCAGAAAGAGGAAAAGCAGAGAAGAGCAAACACAGAGTTGACCCTCCTGTTGTCTTCATGTACAGGCACCAAAAAATATTGTTTAATGTCTGAAAAAAATTCCAAAAATTCAGCAAATAATCCCCAAATTTCTGAAAATTTGCAAAACCTTCAGGAAGAAAATTCCAATAATTCCTTCAAAGTTTCCCTTAAAAGTTTTATTTAAAAAAAAAAATCCCCCAAATTTTGGCAAGAAAATTCTTGTAAATATTTTCACAAAATGACTAAAAATCTTCCAAAAAAATATTAAAAATATCTAAAGTGATTACATATATATCAGTAAAACTTCTAATATTTTCTTTAAGAACATTCACCAAAAAAATCAACCAAAATCCAGCGAATTCGCTGGATTTTGGTTGATTTTTTTTGGTGAATGTTCTTAAACATTTTTTTAACATTTCTTTTTTCCACCAAAAAATGTTCAAAAATTGCCCGAAAACGTTGAGAATGTGGACATCAGAAGTTTCACCGTGAAAACATTTTTTTTTTCTTTCTACATTTTCAAACTTTAAAACGGGTCAGTTTGACCTGCAGGACGACACAAGGGTTAAACAGAAGTCAAGGAGTGTAAATAGAAAAGCATCACCAGAAAAACTTTAGAAACATGTCGGTCGGTTGTTTGGTGGTTTTTGGTGCAACACTGATAATGCTGATCTCACGACTGTGCGCACACACAATATGTTCTTATCTCTTCAAATGTGTGAAGAGAATGAAGCTGCAGGGGAAGTTCTTAAAAGACTGGCCTTGTATCAAACATGAAGCCATGAATGTGGGTCATTAAAGTTTGCACTGTGAATGGTGCTGTGGCAGCGTCTGAGCAGGAAACATGAAGGAAATGGGGTCTGGTGATTCATTAGAGTCTCGTAAAACTGCGTTTTAAACTGGCCAACGCCACACGTAAACAGAAAACACCCAGAGAGTAAATCAATACAACACAAATTCATCCTTTAGGATTAATTCAGTTCCAGCGCATTTCTAGTCTCAAAGTGTTAAAAAGACAGAGTGAGGTAAAGTTCTCTATATTAGAGAATGATTTTTTTTTCATTAGTTTAGATTATCTTTTGTAGAAGAAAAAACAAATCATTTAACTCATCATTTGGTCTATAAAATGCCAAACAATAGTGAACTTCTCTCCAGTGCTCACAATGAAGCTCTAAAATAGTTGGTTTTCAGCTTGTAAATCCTCACAACTGAGGCAAAACTAACACATCTTCGAGCATTTTACTTGAACAATTAATCAGTAATAACTCCTGCTAAACTTTCTGTTAATCAGCTAATCAGCTTTTGGACTGATCCTTTCAGTTCTAGTCTGGTTTATGAAGTGCAATTTGCATATGCTCCAAATTAAGACTCGTTCTTGACCAAAAGAGCCAAAAATCTGACTTCTTTGCATTGACTTCCACATCTAGAGTTTCATGTCGCTGATATGGAAATTTGTCGTCTAATTTTCCATCTAACTGTGTCACTGTGCAAAATCTTATCGCGGCTCATCCTTCTCTCTTTGCTGAAACCACAGGAAACGGGCAAAGCTTTAGCAACTGCTGGCAGCCAATCATTGCCGTGCAGACATCCAGCAACTGATGCTCTGCGTCGAACCCGAAGAACTAAACCTCCAGTGCAGTCAGGAGAACAAGTGACCTTTAACATGACAGATTCTGCTGGTAAACACCTGTTTTCTCCCACAACAGCTCTTATTTAACAGCCACACAGCTTTCAGGGAAATCAATCCTGCATTAACGCTGCGACAGAGACGTTCTCCGGCCTCGTTTACTGTCGCTGGCACTAATGTGTTAGAAGATGATTGCAGAGAACAAAGGCAACGAGATGTGTAATGACGAGGCGTAAATTAGACCACAGGAGAGGAGATGTGGATGGAAAATAAGGGCACCGGTGTTGAGTGTGGGAGGCTTGTTCTCACTGTGGCAGCTGGAGACGAAGGCAGCAGAAGCCGCAAAGCCTGATCTGACTCAAACTACATCTGCAGCAATGATTCACCCTGCCAGAATAGAGGAACTTTACTGTTCTAAAAGAGCACAAAGCACAGAGTTGTTGCCAGAGGTAGTTAGAAAGCTTAGAAAATGCTCTGTTTTAGACACAAACATCTCACTGAGCTCTGTGTTTTTGTGTGTGTCTTCATGTGTGTGGGTTTGTTCAGCTTCACCGCAAAGGTTTGCGCGTTGAGCAGACATCCTGTGTTGAGATGTGCACACAAAGATGGTTGTGTACAGTGTTGAGGAGCAAACAAGTGTGTGATAACATCTTTTCACAACACAGCAGGAGCCTGTAAGTTTTACACATATAAAAGCTCAACTTGTGCACAGCATCTTCATCCTTTTCACGTCTTTCACAGCAAAGTAATGACCGAAGACTCACCTTCTTCTTCTGCTGCCCCTGCTCCTTCTCCGAGGCGTTGGAAGGCCTTCGCCTCAACATCTTCTCCCTCAGCGATCCTGGGATCTATCTGGACGAAAAGCTGCCAGAAAGCTGCACCGGTTTGAGTCACTGAGGATTTCTGTCACTGAGCTGTCACAGCCGAAGTCAGTTTAAAAAAAAAACTGAGGAGGAAGGCTGAGAGGTGCACTCTGCTGCAGCCGAACGGAGTGCAGAAGCCAGGAAGTCACATGGCCACGCTGAAACTGAAAAGACAAACCCTGTTTTTGGTGCTCAGGACGACAGAGAGAGTTACATGTATTGCTCATAGTTGCGTGCGACCATTGCGTGCCTAAAACTGAACTTACACACAAAAACTGCTCTTAAAGTTCAGCTTTGCCCAACAAATATTCAATCAAGAGTGAATCCTGTTTAACACAATCAGCCTCTAATTGCTTAAATTCAACTTGTTTTTTCTGATAAAATATCTGGAGGATCATCAGTTGTTTCAAAAGCTTCTCATCTCTTGCTGGAGCTGTAATGGAGGGCGAGGACGCAACACTTCATTACTACACAGCTTTCTAACTTTGATAGAACGTTGACGTGGATTTGCTGCCAGGAAACACCTCTATCATGTTGCTGAACATCTGTGTTGTCAGAGAGCTCTGTGTGTTCACGACGACAAACGACAGTTCTTGATTTTTCAGGTGCTTGTTGTTGTAGCTGCATTTACAGTGAGGACATATTTGTAACGGCCGCTGAAGTGTGGAAGTGAAAGACGTCTAAAGATGACATATGTTAAAACGCCTGCCGCAGCTGCAGGAGGTCAAATCAAAACTCCAACTCATCCAGCTGGAGACATTTATACAGAAAGTGGTTTCTGAGACAAATGAGCTGCAAAGCCAGACACAGGCTGACCCAGTAAAAACATCCCAAAAACTGACAATTAGGGCGAAAACAGCTCGAGTGACTCAGAAATGTGCGTGCTTTAGAATGTACACTCAGGCTGCGGGACAAGGCCAACACTGGTGCTAAATGCAGAGAGGGAAGTACAATGTAAGTCAGGTTTGGCTTCTTATTTTGGTAAGGGGCAAACCACATGATGAGAAGATGCCCTATTTTAGTTTCCTGTCACTCGACTCAAGGCTGGCAACAAACGGATCCTTCTGAAGATTTTAAAGGGACGAAAACAAAAAGCAACAGCTGAGAGGAAGCCTGAAAACTAGGAAGCAGTGGAGGAAGAAAGCTTAAGGCAGGTGATTACCACAGTGTAAAAATGTCAAAATAAAAGTCCTGCATTCATAATGTAACTGAAGTTAAAGGAGAAGTATTATTTTCCAAATCTTGACACTTCACGTGTCAATTGCGTTTTGTTTTTTTTACAGTTTCCTCTACACGTGTCCTTCTTGTACCGTTCCGTGTACATTCAGTCTGAATGAGCAGATCTTAACTTTTTCAGCACCATAAGTATTGCACATGCCTTATTATGCGTTTTTTTCTTTCTATGCCCTTTACCACTGTTGTTGTATATTCATATTTCTCATCTTAGTCAGATGGGAGTGATGAGTGTGTCTGAATGAACGTATTCTGTAAGTAGGTCAATCTTGGCACCAGGTAGAAACATAGACAACCAAGAATTTCATAGCACTTCTAATATAAAAGTTACTGCTGCATTTGAAAATAAAGCCTTTGAATCAGTACTCACCATGCACAATCGACCTTTTGAGAATAATAAAATACAACTAGATGAGGAAACATACTATCATAATTCCATTATATTTGATGTATTAAAGGTATAACATGTAATATTCCTACCTTGACAGGTCTAAAAACAACTTTAGATTAGTGTTATTAACATATTTTATTGAGTTGGCTACCAGGGAAATACAGCAAATACTGGACATTACTGCTGTTTATTTAATTTTATTGTTTTTATTGCTCAGAGATAGCAGACCTGGGCTCGCCAATTACTTAATTCGCAACATAACATGACGCTACAGCAGCTGTATTTCTAGTTTGTTTGCATTTAACCTTTGTGGCTTTTTCATGAGAATGAAGTGAAATAATGTGAATAGACTGATAACTTGTCCTCAGCTTTAGTACATTATCTTGACCCTGGACATGATTTCTGCCTGAGTCACTCCAGATAGATTTTCATTGTCAATACAGTTGAAAACAACAACTCCCATGATCCCACGCTTCTTCATGACATCATCAAACTCTGTGTTTTTGATTGGTGGACTCCTGGCAGCAGAAATTACATACTGTGTGTTTAAGGTTGTTTAAACTTCAGCTGATTTATATTAGTTTATGCATTGTTTATTTAGATTCAATTTATAAGTTTATCAGAGTCTTTAAACTGATTATTATGTCTATTTAAATGTTCAATCCTTATCTGCAAAGTAACTATAAAATGTAGCTGTCAGATGAATGCTGTTTATTAAAAGGTCCAGTTGAGTATAAAACATAGTAAATTAAAAGAACACGGTGACAGAAAATGTACAGTATTTAAAGATATTTGTTTTTTTATAGGCAGTTTGTGATGTTCACAAGCAGACAAGAAGACTGCTAGCTAGGTGGCATAGATGTAAAAAACAGGATTTTTTTTAATGAAGTTAATTTATTATTGTTATTTTTTATGGAATGCATTTTGGTGAGAAACAATGACTATTTACAAGAACAATCTCCAGGTTCCCTTTGAGTAAAAATGAATGGCTTTGCATTGTTGCCAGGAGGACACTGGTGACTATAGAACATCATTTATGGCTTTATGTGAATGTTTAACTGCACCAACATACCAAAAGTAGAAGAGAGTTTGTTCACAGAGAGCGATGATCTCATACTTGTTGTTCCTCTTTTTCTGAGCCCTTTTTCTTTAACCATAAACATGGATGTGAAGGAAAACGCCTTTTCTGAGAGCTGTTCGAGTTTCTCTTCAAAAGGTTTCTTCATGCGCTTTTCAGTGCTACCCGTGTTTGACGTGCGGATGCAGGGTGTGGAGAGCTTCACACCTTCAAGACGCACTGATGGAGCAGTTGCCAGGCAACCAGCCAGCCGCCTCCGGACTGCCAGCCGCTGCTCAAAGCTGCTGAAAGATGAGTCCAATTATGTGAAGATGCGGGTGGAGTTTAATTATGATTTGTTTGTCAAATGTGGTCATTTCATTGTCGTCAGAAAGAGACCGCTGTGATGAATTCAAAACATCTACTAAATGAAGTGGAGCGTGTGACTTCTGCTGACTTCAGGATAACTTAAACAGCTGGGCATCGATCTGAAGCAAAGAGCTAACACTGGCATGACAGGGTTTCAGTTCTATGCTGACTGTGCCACTCATTTGTTCCATTTTTGCAAAGTTAACTACATAAAGGAAGTGAGTTCAGCATTTTTGGGAACGTATTTGCTTTTCATGCCACAAGTTGGATAAAAATATTGTGACCAGAATCTCTCCAACCTTCAGAGCTCAGCAGGTCACATAATAAAGCTCCAGGAATGCACACAGCTCTGGAGCAAAGATGGAGCTTTTACATATGAATGAACGTCCATTCCAGTCAAAGAGTTCACACCATGCTGGTACATCTGTTTCTGTTTCAGTTGTAAATATGATGTCTGTGGTTGCAAACCCACACAGGGACTCACAACGCAGTATACAACCAGCAATGATTGGGTGATAGATCCAAGGAGGGAAACCACCACATAGATGGAGAAAACTTCAAGAAAGGTTTCTGATACACAAGATATAAAAGAAACTGGACGTTCAGAGGGGGAATTACAAAAAGAATAAAAAAGAATCAGTGGTGAAGCACACGTCAACAGTGTTTGTGTTTATGTCGGAGGTAGGGAGATTAAAGAACCACACTGCAGTTTTAATCAGACGTACATCTTAAAAACCAACAGTTGGTGCATATCCCCCAAGTTTTTTCTCATGTAAAAGTGAAAATACTGTTTGAAAACACTTCTAATAAAGCATAAGGGTGTAACAACATTTTCCACTGTCTTCGGTCATACATGATTCAGTTCCACACAAAGGTGAGTTTTATGCTTCAAGTCTTTTCAAACTGATTGTTTTCTTTTAACAGGAGAAAAGACAAATGACTGGACTGTAGAATGATACAATCTCAAACTTGCTGCCACCACGTTAAACACACACCTCTATTATTATGAAAACTGTTACCAAACATGTTGATAACATATGGTTAAACAGCATTACAAATGGTGGAATCTGTGGTTTTGGTGTACTGGATTACATCATATTGTGAGAGTGTTTTTTTAAACCTTTGTTTATTGGTGGGGAGATCATTTGAAGCACAGTGTAAATAGATGTCCATGTGTTTCCAACATGCTTTGTTTGATTATTGTAAAAAAAAAAAAAAAAAAAAAAAAAAAAAAAAAAGGATAAATCATTAAAGAGTGACAATGATTTAAAAAACACTTTCCTGGAGGTTAATCAGCCTTTATCACAGCCCCATGCACTTTCCAAACTGTCTGCATCTCTTTATGTTGAGAAGAATGTTGTTTTCATTGGAATATAAATGAGGTTTTTATTAATTTGGCAAACTGTTTATTATTTCAATGTGAAGTCTGAAAGGGAAAGGCTAAGTTTTTGTTGGAGGAACAGAAGCTAAAATTTCACAATGTAACATGAAACTTCAGGACAAAGAGTTTTTTAATCAATTGTATTCCTAAATTAATCAAAAACCTAATAAAACATATCTTTTTGTCTCTCTGTGCACCTAGAAAGCATTACTACCCCAAAATGAAATATGCTGAATGAATCGACCCACTGTATCCCTGCTTTAAAAGATCAGCTCTATGGGAAGAGATGTGCTGATCTAATAATTTCTGATGAGTTGTACTCCACACACAGAGCTTAAGTTTCGTTTTGTCGAGCAATATCTAAAAATAGATGATCACAGATGTTTGTTTATGTTCCTGTCGAAAAGTAGGTCAACTAATATATATATAGAGCAAATTTTCGAGAAGAAAAATTATCGGTCCATCTGTTTTTAAGTGGAAAAGACAAATTCAGCGTCACAATGATAAACATTTCTAAGTTTTATCTCGTCTGGATGATGTGACATAAAATGACAAAAGTTGTTTGTCATATGAATAGATGAGCTTTTACACAGTTGTGACCACAGACTGACAGAATAATGAAGATCTTGAGGTCATTTTTTTTCTGTTTAGTAGAAAAGTATCATTCCCACTAAAGCTGTCACTCATATTACAACTGCAGCATCTGTCAAAATAAGTGCAATACGATTTATTGATTTATTTACTTAGTTTTAGCAATTAAATGATTTTTTTTTGTTTTTATATGATATTATTCAGCCATGGTTTCAGTTGAGCCCACTGAACTCAGTTTCCTCTAATTCTCGGTCATTCTACTCAGATGAGAGGAGGAGCCACTTTACTGGATAACTGCCTGAAATTTAAGTTTGTGGAAATTGTCCAGATACAAAAAGTGGCCTAAATATGACAGCATGCCCAAACAGCCTTTTATTTGAAACCTGTCAGTGGAGCAGAAAACTGCCCACTTGTTGCTTAGCAACTCTGCCTGGCAACCAAGTCTCTAGCTAACGCTAGCTCCTAGCTGGCAAGAAGAACATCGGCAATTGCCTCAACTTAGAGGTGTTGAAAGAAGGTGGAAGTTGCCTCTGTTTGAGATATTTTTCACATTTCATTCCATTTTTATCTATCTGAGCCTGAAATTCAAACTGAAGTTAAAGGTGAGTATATTTTATCGATCTGCTGGTTTAAATTGACATCTTTACCTCCTGAGTGCATAAAGTGATTCTAAGTGCACCTGTTGTCCATTTAATTGGAACATTTGCATGTTGTGAACAGAATCTGTCCATTTTGGTGTAGTAGTTAGCAATTTGATCATATGCTTTTATTATAAAAACTCCACAAAGCAACTGTAGTTGTCAAATACGTTTAGTGGAGTAAAACTTGTATTATTTCCTTTGAAATTCAGTGATCTATCTATCTATCTATCTAATTTATGATTTTTTTTTTCAAAAATCATCAAATTCATGACTCCCCACTTCAGTTTCAAAGAGTTTTACTTTAATAAAATAGAAATTATATCAGCTGGTCAAACACACGTTCAATTTAACAACTCCGAAGCGAAAACATCAAAAATCACGCAGAAAATCACTGTAAACTTTGAACACCACAAGGTCATACTTTTATTCATATAATTAAATTATTAAATATATCTTTGAATTAAAAAAACGCTAAACTGCAGTGCATCTGTGAACCTGGGATAGCTGCTCGGTAGAGACTGCATAGGGGTAACATCGGAGAGCCAGTCTGCTGTGAGTGCAGCGGAGCTGGAGATGCTCAGACGAGGTTGTGGAGCAGAGCGATGGCCAGAGCGACGACGGTCAGCGAGGAGGAGCAGACGGACGCCGAGGAGAAAGGCTCTGTGTGTTTGAGCATCCAGTCTTTCTCCTCTTTTAGTTTCTGTTTGTCCAGTTCAGCACCCACCAGCTCCCTGATTGTCTTATAGTAATTGTTCAGCCACTCAAGCTGCAGAGAGAGAAAACCACTCTTACTAAAACCCATCAACATGCCCTGAGGATGTACAATGTTGTAAAAGCCTCATGATATAGTTTAATATTCCTGCTAGTACGAACAGTGTAAGAACCTACACGAAAACACACAACTGTGATCGTGTTGTAGGTGTTCTATAGGGAATATAGGAGGTATAATGTTCAGTGTGAGAACTACAGGAGAGCCAGGAGGAGCTTGGATTTTCATTTTAAGACAAGCTCCACTGAAAACAAGCTACTCTTGCCATCGAAGCCTCTACAATTAAAGCATGGTGAGAAGATTGGGGCAAAAAAGTCCTTGATGCCAGCCACAGACTGTGTGTTAAAGATAAAGGTGGCAACCCTGACATGTTGACTACTGTTCTGAAGTTTTCAAACTCAGAATTTGATCTTCATTCACTGCCTTCGTTCACAGTGTTAAAGACTTGTCAATCACAAGATGTCCTGCTTTGTCGACTATTTTACTCAAAAGGGGACGATAATTTACACAATGAACGTCATGCTGTGCTAAAGGAGTCTTGGGAGTAGTACGTGAGACCATAAACTAAGTGGAAAAATATATATGGAGGTAACAAATTAATTGATAAGTAAGATTCTTCTGTGCAGTCTGACTTTGTTTTGCAACCAAAGGAGTCGCCCCCTACTGGCTGTTAGAAAGAATGCAGGTTTAAGTCACTTCCGCGATGACGCCATTTTTCTGACCCTGAGGTTACGTCCATCTTCTTTAGACAGTCCATCGTAAAATGAAAGAGAAGAACAAACCTAACTCTCTATGTTGCTAAAAGACACTAAGCAGTGGCTACTTTACTTGCATTTTCTTATTATTTATGCCCCTATTAATCAAATTTAATTATAATCAAAAAAAGCAAAATCAAGTGATTTATAAATGTTGTATCATAGTTTCTGACCTTGAAAAAGAAATGCCCAAAAGTCTTGGTGCATCTTGCACACTGATAATATTCACCATGTTCACAGTCTTTGTTCAGTGTGTTAGTATACTGATATGTAGTTACCTTGAAACAGGAAGTATAGCTGACACTTTGGGAAAATCATTGCTTTTGGCATGTATTTTGTCAAAAACATAATAAATTTTCACTCTGTCACCATCAACAGAGCCACACCGCTAACATGGATAAAAAAACAACTACACACTAAACTGAGATTTAAAATTATTATTAAAAAATGAAACTCAAACTATACCTCAATCTACCCAAAATAACTTTTGTTTTTGTTTTTGGAAAGTTAGTATTTGGTGAAGACTCATTTGCTCATTTCAGTAAAGTGATACTTAAGTTACTTTTACTTCAGAGGGAAACAACCCAAACACAGAAGTGAATTTCACACGTGGTTTTGTTTTCTCTAAGACTGTTGTGATCTCTGAACTGCAGAGAAGCGTCACTGCGAAGTGTAAAGGGGGATTTTAAGAGGAAACCAGCAGTCGCATAGCAGGAAAAAGAAAGACCTGGCTGATATCACACTCTTGTATACCCAAAGGTATTCGCAAAGTATAACAGGAAACTGATCGCACAGCTTAAGGAAAGTAAAGCCACATTAAACCTTGGTGTTTGGCTTTTCTTAAATGTGTCAGATCATCTCTCTTAAGCATCAAATGACTTCTTGTAATGGGAAAACCAATTATGCATCCAGATACTATTTCTGACCTGCTCTGAGCTGAGGAGCGACGTGTCGATCAGCTTTCTGTCATATGGAACCAGTGACACTGTTTCGAAGGTCAGGTAGTTGTGTCCATACTGTGGAAAAGAAAAGAAGAAATTGTCTTTACATTGTTTTTGTCAGGCATTAAAATTATTGACATCCTTGACTTAAATATTCAGTAAAGAACTGCTTTATTCCTACCTTTGTATTCACCGGTACAATTACCACAATGTCTTCAATCCGGATCCCAAAGTCATTGTCCTTATAATATCCAGGTTCTGTGAGAGAAACACTGTCAGTTTGGTGTTTTTCTCCATTCTAAAATTTGGAATATGAAATGGAAGGTTGATTTCTTCTAAACCTTTGAGGTCTTAGTCACTGTTGTTGCTTTATTGCTGCCTTCTACTACGGTATATAGAAATTGGCATAAGGTGCAAGACAAGTGACTGATTTTATTCCTGCATGGTCTGGATTATCTGGTTATACGGATCATGTCATAAATAGGAAAAAAAAAAAATTATGAGATTTAACACATTTTACAACACAAAAAACTATGCAGGTGTTTTTGGTCTCTACACTTGCAGCCAAAGTCCTCGCATAAAAAATTTAAAAAATCTGTCAATTTTCCAGCTGCTGAGGACAGCAGAGACCTTGGAGGGTCAGAATAATCACCGTGTGGAGCTGTTTGTGCTGGATGTGGATCTATTTTGAAGAAGCAAATAGTCTCACCGATAGACGTGAACATGCCGGGTCTGAAGGGAACGTTGTTGCTCTGGAAGCCAACCGGCCCTGAGAAAATATGACAATATTATGTGACTAAGGTATATACCAAAAATAATAAGGAAAGAAACCCTGTGGAAGCAGAAGTTTAAAAACATTTTTGTCATGACACATGACACAATGCTGTTATACATTTTATAACCAACATAGACTGTCAAGTTTTACGGTACACCAATACAAGGTTAAATTTAAGACCTTTTAAAGACCTTTAAAGCAGTTTCATACGCATGCCACCCAGAATATGACAAATACCAATAAAAACCACCAGGTATGATAAGGCCCATTAACTCAGTGCATCAGTTTCTTCACCTTTTTATCAATAAATTATACTTTGGTCAGTTCTTACATATGCCATGTAACAGTTTGCACTGAAGTCATTCACCAGTCAAACTATTAGTTACTCATATAAACATTTGGTGGTTCCACCTTCTGAAATGTGCTTTTCTTATCTCTTTTTACAGTATTTTGGCATTTTTGCACTGCTGACAAAACAAAACATTGACTAACATCAACTTAGCCTCTAAAGAGTATTTTTTTCTTTTTGTTTTGCATTGTTGTATAAAGTAAACAATTATGTAACAGAAACAACAATCATAACTATAGCCCTGATTCCTATTATTATTATTCCTATTATTATATGTTAAACATAACTGTGACCCGGAAAATGGATGAATGGATCAGTCAAACAAAACCACAACTTCATTTATAGCTCTCATATGAATTTTGTACTGAGGATTTCCTACTGTATTGCCAAAATCACACAGTGGAAACATTTTATAACCAGTGTTACTATCTAGAAGAAATATTTAAGACTTTTAATTAATGTGAATCTTTTAATACATTCCAATTTCTTTTTGACAAACCTGAAAATATTTTGCTTTTAAGGACTTTTCAGGGACTAAATGATGTAAGAGTCTGAGGAGGATCATGGTTTTGCTGTTTCGATCCAAAACTGTGGAACAAAATACCATCACCCACATTTAAAATGCTTTAAAAATCCACCACGTTGATAGTTTTTTATATGTTTGTTTATATATTCTTAGTATTTTATGATCACCTGGGAAACACCAGCGACTGTTGCTTACTCACTTAGATATTTATACATATTTACTGCAGCCTAGCATGTCAAGGATTGGCATTTACATGGAAAATATTTACTCACAGGACAACTTGGAGTGTAATGTTTGTTTAAGATTAAAAAAGCTTCACATTTCAGATCCAAGCCGCCACCCAGCGGCTCATCCTCTTAAACTGTCCTGGGGTTTTTAGAGATGTAGTCACATCACAAGTGGCTGCCTCACATGTCATAAATGCTTGCCAGCTTCTTAATTTTCTCAAGTTCAGTCAGTAGCCCTGCTGTCATCCAATTCTATTTAATGTAAAATCTTAAGCAGGCTCTTGTGCATCATATTCATGGTGGTTTTAGAGTACATAGATCACTTAAATGTGTTTTTAATTTGTGTTTTAGGACTGTGTAGTCCGAGAATCTGCATAAGAGAATATGGAAAATAAAAAAGGGCCGTACATTCATGAACTCCAAAGTAGTTTCCAACTCCGTGTCCTGTGCCGTGGCCGTAGTTCAGACCCACCTGCCACAGCGCCCGGCGACCCAGCATCTCCATGTTCACACCTGTTGAGAAACAAAGAGGCCACACAAAGAGCTCGCTTCAGACACATTGCTGCATCCACTTACAACTGCTGTGGAGGAAGAGGGCGCTCTAGTGGTAAAACAAGGAAGGATTTCAGGGACGATAAATTGTAAATCTCACTTTAAACATGCATGAATGTTCTCCATTCATACCTCTTGTCCCTGAGGGAAAAATGGTTCGAGAAAGCTCAATGTTTCCCATGAGCACTCGAGTGAAGGCCTCCTTTGAAGCAGGACACAAGGTGAATGACAGGGAAACGGCATTATAAAGTGTGTGAATTAAACGTTTTATTAAAAAACAAACATTCCTGGCTCATTTAATTATGTCTTATTGAATTGAATGAGTTACCTTCTGCATGGCGGTGGGTGTTCCCCAGTGAACAGTCCGGGTGATGTCAGTGGTCCCGTCTCTGATGGCAGCGAGAGACAGGGTGAGTCATTTCAAACACACTAAACATGAAGTGAAACTGGGAGAGTGTATGAGCAGAGAGTTTTTACTCACAGATACTGGCCACCGGAGTCAACAAGATACATCTCATCAACTGTCAGCTTCCTGTTGGTTTCTTCTGTAGGGCTGCAGCACAGAAAAATAGGAAACAATAACAACACTACACACCTGTGCTGGTAGGTAAAGGGTGAAGCTTTAGATATAAAAAAAACACCTGACAGATGACTGTTTTCTGAAGCCTTTGTGGGTTAAAAACTCAAGTGTGATATGATTTTAATAGTTTAACAGATGACAGAGGAGCTCTTTGGGATGCTAGGAAGATCAGTTCTATGTTGGTTTTGGTCTGTTCTGACTTTTATATATTCTATTTGACGACAACAACAAAAGTCTGGAAAATACAGTGAGCTGAGTGATACGATATGGACACAAATGATGCCAAGCAGAGAGATGATGGTTTGATTTCCAGCCAGGAACACCTTTACAACAACAACAAGAACAAAATTAAAATGTAAATTAAAATATTCCAGTTGGAGCCGCAAAAAAAGCACAAACAAATCTACAAAAACGCAGACAGACAAACAGGAACAGAGAAAAAAATACCGTAATATAAGAGATATTTTTTAAAAATTCAATAAAATAACCATCTCATTGGAATAATGCAGTAATTTTGATAATTCAAATACATGTTCTTACCTGAATTTTACATGAGATCATGTGTAATGTTTAATGAAGGGTATTTACAGGTGTAAAAACAATATCATTACCTATAATACATAATGATTAAAAATAATGATAAAACATTTTTTCAACATTTTAATATTACAGGATCAATACCTTTTTTGCTCTCACTAGTTTTAGAAGTATACTGATTTAACTTGTGAGAATTTGTGAAATTATGATAATTTACACACATATTTTAACAGTCCTGCAAATAAACAAAGAATATTTTTAAAAGATTTTTTTAAGTTACATTTTTGTACTATTTTACATTAGATTTGTGAATTTACTGTCTATTTTTGTAATTTTCTTGACATTTTTCTATATTTCAAAAATACAGCAAAATAACATAAAAGATTTTCTTTACAGTGTAGCCACCAGTTTGGATCCTACTCCAGCCAGACTTCTGATGGACGATGCCAGCGTGGTTTCTGGTGTAATTACTCACACTGCACTTACCCGTACGTCAGGGTAAATCCCACTGAGAATTGAGCCGAACTGTCATTATGCCCCTTTTTAGGAATAAAAGCAAATCAGATGCTGGCAATGACGGACCAGTATCCATTTCAAACATCAGATGCGTCCGCCTCGTATGCTTGAGCAGGCTGAGGAGTATTTAGTCAGACGGTCTGTTGTATGACTTTCAGTCTGGCACCAGAGCAGCATCCTCCACTGACACCTGTTTTATTCATCTGTTTGCTGATGTTAAACAAAACCATGGATCTGTCTCGATTTGCAAACAGCCTTTCATGCTGTGAATCGTATGGTGTCAAAGCTACAGTATACAGGGTTTGGACATTGTGCTGTAAAACGGTTTACCTACAACCTAAACATATTATATGAGAGGTGCCACAGAAGTTTATTTTAGGATCTCATTACTTAAAATATGGAGAAATAATGTGAAACTCTTGTTGTAGAAACGCAAACATTTCTGCATTATTAGTATCAGAGTATGATGTCGTTGAGGTTCAGTCTTAGCAATGAACCAGAGAGATGCTCGGAGGGTAAAATGGAAAAGAAGATGCTGCCTTGTTCTGTCTCAGCCTGCTGTAACTCCGTCTTGTGTTCTGCCAGCCCCAGATTCCCCGAGTCTGCTTTCCTGCCCCTTCAGTCTAGTTTTTTCCTGTTGTGAGTATTCAGTTTTGTTGGATTGGTTGTAGTTTATTCTTCTGTGGGTTTCTTGGTTTTCCCCTCTGTAGTTAGTTTAGAGTTCTGTTTTTGTGGTCTTGTCTGTTTTCTCAATTACGTTTGGTTTGTCAGGTTTTAGCCCGTCCTCCCTGCCCAGTCATCCCTCCTCTTTCTAGTTCCCCCTTAGTTTGTATCCTTAGTTTTGTTTGTTCTAAATAAAGATTCCTTTTCCTGCTGAAACCATTTTGTCTGATTCTGTGCCTGCGCCTGGGTTCTCTGACTTCCCTCGTAACAATATAAAACTGCTGTTAGAGATTTATTCTACAGGGTACCACAGAAACTACGTCAAATCATTAACATAACAATGATGCAGAGTCATTAATGTAACCTTTCTTACACTGCTGCCTTGCTGTGAAACAACCTACAATCATAAACCCAGATGTGTAATGTAAAGCTTTTAGAATTCAGATTTGAACCTCTTTATGGAACACAGATCTACAATGAAATCTCCAGTTACATTTTTACTTCAACTTTTTGTTTTCTAGTCTTTTATTTTTTGTTGCAAAGGGCAAACATATCATATCCTTGACTGAGTTTATATCTGTAATAAATGAGCTATCAACACTGAAGTCCTGGATACCTGAATACTTGATTCCTAGGATGTAGCCACATCCGCCCAAAAAATGTCAGTAAGAAGATGAAGAACATGAGTTAATTTTACCTGTAATGGGCGAGAGCAGCGTTGGGTCCACTTGCAGATATAGTTTCAAAGCTCGGCCCTCTGCTGTCCTTCTGTTGGCTGTAAAGATGTTCATATTAGCTGTTAGACCAACTAAGAATTGACCGTAACTGTAATTCTAATCATTTTTCTGACATAACTTTTGTCAGAATCTAAAATGTCTGAGTTAATTCTACATATATCCACCGATCAGCCACAACATTATGACCACTGACAGGTGAAGTCAATAGCATTGATCATATTGGTACTATGTGGTGTTCTGCTGGAAAACCTGGGATTCTGGCATCCGTGTTGATGAGACTTAGACACCCAAATAAACCTTGTCCAAGAACAAGCACACTCCTTCATGCAAATGGAAATCCTGAATGTCACTGGTCTACCCCCACAGGAAAATGCACCCCACCACATTGCAAAAACATCAAACAATCAGGAATATTGTGGGGAACACAACAATCGCTCAAGATGTTGATTTGACCTCCAAACTTCCTAGACCTCATTCTGATCAAGCATCAACAGGATGCAGTGGAATGAGTTTGATTCCCAGAGGCCCCACTGCACAAGCCAGAGCACCCAAAGGATCCTGTGCTAACGTCCTGGTGCCAGACCCCATAGGACACCCTGAGAGGTCCTCTGGTCCAGGACCAATGATTCAGAGCATTTTTGATCACATAAGGAGGACCAACACAATATTAGGCAGGTGGTCATAATGTTATACCTAATTGGTGTAGATACTCTATGTAAATATATTGTAATTTAAAAGTAGAAGCACACAAATACTGCATGTTTCTTCTCCTCCACCTTGCATGTGCTCTCACCTGCGACACTTATTGACATATTCTGCAGCAGACAGCTCAGTCTCAGTCCCCTTTGGAACAGCCTGTTCCAGCCACATCAGCAGCTGGATGACGGCGACTGCATCTCTCACCTGCACAGAGTCACAAAGACACGCTAACTAGGAGAGTCTCAGGATCAATCACAGCAACGCAACAAAGAGTTTAAATGACATATTTGGACATCTTTGGATGGGATAACAAATGTATGCAGGCGTGTTCACTGAAGTGTTCAACCTGTCAATGAAAACCATTAATAAATGTCCTGCTAATTGGACAGTAAAGTGTGTTTTTCTGAAGTGGTGTGTATAGATGTTTGTGTTCATGTACATGTGGTTGACATACATGAGCATCTCTCAGTATTTGCTGCTCTTTGTCATCTTTCACAGCTTTAGTTGTCAACACAGGAGAGTAGGAGCTCGTCATCAACTTGTCCTACATGGAAAAAGAATATCTTTATTACCATAAATATTAATATGAACAAAATATTATACTGTAATACCTATTACTGGAGAGGCTTTGTCTTCTTCGTCTCCTCTACTTTCAAACCCTACATGGATTATTGCTCTCACAAGGTAATAAGCAGTTATTCATTTACTTGATGCGCTGGCTCTGCAACCAGCTCTCTGAAGTCTGGCACATTAACACCTCATAAAGCTGTCACTTAAACCAGCATTCCAGCCACAAAGAATAAAAGTGCAATATTAATTCTCCTTTTAGCTTTTATGTGTGGATCTCCAACAACTCCTGAAAAGACGTGTCGGCTTTTTTACGCTTCTAAATGCTTTGCAATGTTCACAAACTAGTAGCTAACATGTCAGTCAGCTGCTGTTTCTCGCTGAATTTATCTGAGCTTTTTTTTCTTTGTTAGAAACACCTGATGCACCAGGAAGAATGTTGCTGAAAGAAAAATCATTCAGATCAGACATAAAGCTACAACAATGAGGTTAAGGACATAGTTGCAACGTCTTTATTTTCTGTAATGTGTCATATATCTGCATGAAACAAAATACGGTGGGTTTGGAGCGAATTAAATCCGTCAAATGTGCATAAATTAGGAGTACAGAGCTAAATTGGGTTGTTAGATGAGAAGGAGAAGGAGGAGGTTGAGCTGGGTTTTATACTGAATAAATATAAATGCGAAATGCAGCATGTGATGTTTAATTAAATTTAATCTATTCTTTTCAACAAAAGAGAATAAAAAATGTTGCTCCAGCACACGGCATCTCTACAACAGAATGGACGTCATGAAACAACCAAGTATAATCACATTGGAAATGTTAATGATCTGAATGAGAGTGTGGTCATAAAGCAGAAATCACAAGTCAGTAAAGAGTCAGCAGTAAATGAGGTTAATAATGCTGGTTTGTGGGAAATTGTCCTACTGTTGCAGAAGGATTTGGTTAAGATGGTGGACATTTCATAGAACAGGATCACATTGCTGGATATGTCCATCCACAGCTGTTTGAAATGATTTCTCAGATGACAAATGGTTAAGTTGTGGACATTCGAGTAGCATCATCCAGCAGCCAAACAGCTTGTTCTCATCTTTCTCTTGTCTTCTGTGGCATCATGTCATTTGAATAAAGCTGTATTTTAAGGCCTTCTATAGTCACTGGTCAAAGGATAGTTTGTGTACTGGTCACTTTATAATAATAATAATTATAATAATTACAATACTTGTATTTGTATAGCATCTTTCAGAAGAACATTCACAAAGTGCTTTGACAGGTAGAACACAGTGATAAAAGAGAAATAAAAGAGAACTTTGCAGGAAGGCGAGTCTACAAAAGTGGGCATTAAGAAGTGATTTAAAAGAATCTAGTGATTTGTCGAGCCTCATCTCCTCAGGCAGGTCATTCCAAAGCCGAGGGGCCCTGATGGAGAAGACCTGGTCACCCTTGGATTTAAGCCTCGACTTTGGAACAACTAGGAGGGACTCACCTGATGATCTAAAGCTGCATGAGGGGACCTATGTCTAAAATAAAGCCAGGGGCAAGGCCTTGGCAAGCTTTAAAAGTGATTAGCAAAATCTTAAAATCAATTCTAAAACAGACAGAGGGCCAGTGGAGGGAAGCTACAACAGGGGAGATGTGATGCTGTCTGTTAAAACCAGTAAGAAGCCTAGCTGCTGCATTCTGGACCAGTTGGAGGCGGGAGAGGGATTTTTGTTTTGTTGACGGGACAAAATGAGGACAAGGATGATTTTTTCAAGGTCTGACCGAGGGAGGATTGATTTGATTTTGGCAATAGTTCTTATCTGGAGGAAGCAGGATTGGATGACTTTGTTGATGAGGGATGTGAAACTGAGGTCAGAATCGAATAGGACGCCTAGATTTCTGGCAATGGGCTTTACATTTGTGGATAGTGGACCGAGGATGTTGGCAGTGACACTGTTGTGGGGATTTGGAGGGCTGAACAGTATGATTTCAGATTTTGAGTTGTTTAATTGTAAGAAGCTTTGCGCCATCCAACAGTTTATATCGTTATAACAGTTAAAAACAGATGCTAGGCTTTCAGCAGGTCTCAGTGGGAGGTATATCCGTATGTCGTCCGCATAGCAATGAAAAGAAACATTGTGATGCATGATAATTTGACCGAGTTTATCTGGTTATTGTCCTTTAAAGCAGATTAGGAAGTGCATCAACTCAGAATTCATCAGTTGTTTTCTAAGTCGAAAAAGAAGACCATTTGTATGCTGCATTTATATTTTTGCTTAGTGTAACAAGAGAACAATGGATAATTTAGATCAGAACATGGACAATGTTTAGTTTTTCGTGTCGTGTTTTTCTAAAGGGTCAAAGGAAACTGAGCTGAGCAACAGTCTGGGGATGCCTCTTTCACATACACATAGTCATTTCATCTGCTGTTCGTTTAAAAAAATTGATTAGTGCAGCTTTAATAAAAAATATTGATCCAAGCAACTGCAGACAGGTATTGACTCTCTACAGCTGCGTTCATTAAGTACAGTGAAGGTAAAGGATGAAAAAAATTGTCACTAAGAGAGGACAAAATGGTCACATACAGTAACTAGAATGAGATAAAATGCATACCTGAGGTGTAATGATCTCATAAAGTGCATAGTTTGTGTACTCTGTTCCAATCCACACTTTAACTCCAGGCTGGGCCACATACGTCTTCAGATGGCCGAGGACATCTTCATAGTTTTTTAGCTGCACGCACAGCGGCCCGGTACAGGAGGAGTTCAGATACGCTTTCAATTCATCAGTCAGTCGGTTCATGTGGAGAAAGACCCTGACAGATGCGACAGAACAGTACAAGAAATGCTCCATGTCCTTGTACATAATACAAAGGCACTGACAATAGGTTTCTGTCTGACATTTGTGATGGGAGTTAAAGGAACAGAGACATAAGGAAGAAAAATATAAAGCAATCCAATTCATTTACACGCAAGCCATGGAAAATGGACTTACCAGATCTCATCCATTGTGAGAAGGGTGTAGGAGTAGAAGAAAGGATTGTATGGGATGTCATTGCCTCGCATATTGAACAGCCCTGAAACACAACATCCCTGACAGTCAGCAACAGCTCACATGTTCATTTACATCTTCTACGAGATCCACTTAAGGCCACAAAGCTGCTGTCTGCATCTATTGATTGTGTCTGATGTACGTGACTTCCTCTGTGTCCCTGTCATCTTAAACAGACTCGCTAATTCTGAAATCAGAAGTCGGTGTCAGGATCGGTTTGATGAACAGCACACCTCCTGTGTTAGTCTGAAGGAAGAGGCCTCGGAATAATTCAATATTCATTTACAAGATGCTGACCTAATGGTCAGGCATAGTCTGATAAATATCTTCCCTCAAACCCTGCTTACTACAGATTTAATGAATTTAGGTGAATAATTAGTCTCTGATAATAATGGATTATGACGTTACATTGACTGATAATACAAGTTATAGTGAAGGGTCATCTCCTGAAGACACCATCAGCCCTTGATTCAAACCAGTGTTTGTGTATGTTTTCTCACTTCTACGTGTTATATGGGTCATTCCACCTCAAATTCCACACCAAATCTCTAAAAAACTTCATGTCTGACCATCTCATAATTTTTTTTCAGTGCATGCATATGTTAGTAAGAAAAATATGTGTACATTTTTTGGTTACAGGTGTAGTAACATTAGACTTAAAAATTCTTAAAGAGGTGTGGAGTCATCTCAATTGTGTAGCTTTCTTCATGCATATGTGTGAAGCAATGTTTAAAGTGCTCTAACTTGAGAAATAATGTAGCTAGAGTCCTGATATTTTTCTAGTTCATTGATATGTACATCTGGTATTCAGTGGTACAACCCTGCTTTGATAGAACAATACAAAACAAGTTATATGATGGTGTAAATTTGGTGAAAAAGTGTCAATGTTTCTTTCTATCCAATATTCCACCAACCATAAAACCTGAATTTGTCACCTTCGGAGGTAGAATATTTTTTTCCTGTGATTGGCACCAATAGGAGCTTTAAAATGTACAGTATGGTGCCAGTCAGATGCATACTTCATGAGAAACAAATGAATGAAATAATGTTTTTTGCATTTATGGCCAATATCTGAACATACATTGAGCAGGTCTGAAACCACCAAAAGTGATCCCAACCGTAAGAGTTATACAGCACTGTTACTGGGCTCAAAGAAAAATCATGGTTTTCTAATTCACAGTGCGTCGAATCATTTTATAAAACAACTTTAAACCCCTTTACATCATTTAAAAAAAGGAAATTTGTCAAATTGAAGATGGTCAGGTGTGGGGCATTTTGTGAATTGAGGTAGAATGAATCATATGCATATTTTCATCAAGTATTTTAGAGGCGTCTGCAGGTAGTTACTGTTCCTGTTTTTATCCAACACAATCCTTCATATCACACTTCAGACGACAACACTTTGCTGTGTGTGGTGTTTTCCTCGATACGCTGATCGGCCACAATAAAACCACATTTCTGATATTGTTTTGGTCTTTATCATACACATCAATTCCATAAGTCCTCTGAAGGTGTCCCGTGTCTTTTTGCTCTCACTCGGCTGTCTAGTTATCACATTTTGTTCTTTGCCAAAGTCACTTAGATTCTTGTTTCCAACACATAAGCTTCAAGAGCTGCTTGTTGCTTGACCGTCTGATAATCCCACCATACAGTTGCCACTGTAATGAGATAATCAATGTTATTTATTTCACTTGTTAGTGGTTTTAATGTTGGGGCTGATCAGTGCATATCCAGAACCAGCATGAAGCTTAAACAGCTATTTAGGGTCCTGCAGCCACAAAGCTGCCTGCAAACAAGAAGAAAAAATAAACCACAGGTTTTGTTTTCATTGTTATTACTTTCCACATTTGCTGAGTCACATTTCTAGATTTTTTGTACACAAAAATTATAATTATACTTAGAGAGGACTTTTCACTTAACTAGGAATCATCAGTCCATGTAACTTTATACTCCAAAAATTACTTTTTGCAGACAAAAATAAATATCAATGTGTTTTTATAAATGGCTCATTCCACTTTTATTCAACAAATGTTACAAAAAGTTCATACCTAACCATCTCATATTTGTCAGATTTTTTTTCTGTGCATTCTGCGCATTAAGTAAACATGTAAAATCTGGGGTCATTGGTAACAAATGAAGTGATCAGGCGTGGGGCATTTGGTGAAATGAGGTGGAATGCATTGTTAATAATTTTTTATTCTTATAAGAAAATAACAGAAATGCTTTTTGTTTTCTCTCAGCCAGCCTGAGGGTCTGTCTGTGTTTTACTGAGAGCAGCTGGCAGGCAGCCAAAGTGTTGCTTTTACACCTTAAAGAACAAGAGACCAAGTAGATAAACATTGTGGCTGCATGTCACTGACAGACAACGTGGTGTTGGTGGTTCTAAAGAGTGAGGACCACAATAGCATTTAAACACCTTCAAGTGATATTCGCAGGTAAGTTTACAAAAGCATAAAAACAACTACATTTCATTTGGATTTTAAAATAAACTGATATGTTCTTTTTGTAACATACAGTGAGACACAGTTTTGTACATTTAAATGTATTTTATAATGTTCAATCAGTTGCCATGAGGAGAAACTCATTGCTGTTTCTGAGGAGCTGAAGAGCTACTATGAGCTGCAGTGACTATGTTCACATTAGAGCCTTGTAATGTATTTATATGATGCTCACCTCGACTGCTTTTCTCAGTAAATCAGCTACTTACAGGCCGTTTCATCAAGCGCTGAAAGCAGAAGAGCTGTGGGCTCGTATGGATTGTCCCTCATCTGATTCCGTATGTGCTCCACTTTTGTCTGCCAGGACCTTTCTGCAAACAAACACATAATTTTATTTGCGTCCACAAACACTTCATTCTCACCTGAGCTTTGTGCATCTTCACCAATTGAACTTGGATCAATAGGAAGATCCAACTCTGACATATCAATATATCATAAACTTGATAAAATGAACAAATGTTAGCTTTTTTTCACACCTATAGAGTTATGGAGCAACACTATCATGAATCTAAGTCCGACATTATCTCTCCGTTTAGCTCTGTTTTGGTCCCCACCAAATTCTATAATATTAAGCATTGGGCCACTAATTGTTCTGCTATGTTCACCAGACAGTTGCTTAACTTTGTCTACAGTTTGGAGCCGGTAATATACTGTGGGTTCATCAGAGCATATTTACTGAAAATGATGCGGATGAGTGCAAAGCAAAACACCACTTAATTGCTCCTTAACGGCGAGAGTCGATAAAGTAAATTTAAGAACAACCTTGTTTGACACATTCAGTGATTATTTATATAAAAATATTGATTAGTGCAGTAGCTCTCTTTGTAAATGTGATGTTTCCAACTAGGTGCAGACACACATCAGTGATATTCCAGAAACTTAGCCCTTTTCTTTGTCATTCCTGTCATCTGTAAACTTCTCATTACTTTATGAGCTCCACTCAGACATTCAGCCTAGTATAAAAACAAGCTTTCATGTCCAATCTACTAGACAGCATTCATAAAAGACTCAGTTATTGCCCTGTACAGAATGCTTTTTCCAGATTGTATTCAAATACACACACACAGACCATTAGGTTTATGATGCTCTCCATTTGTTCCATTTGTCTATTCTCTGACCGTAAAGACTAATAAGACCCATGGGTGTCCAGAAGACATCCTCATCCGGAGGCTTCGCCAATCTGTCTAAGTTAGCATTTGATCTGTCAGCCAGCCATAAAAATATGAACTGCTGTCCATCCAATTTGCAGGTATTTATCAGCACACTGATAAAAGGCACCACACAGATAGACCAGCAGACTGCAGTGTGTGTATACAACATACACACACATGAAAGGACACCCACGTATGACTCTGTCCGACAGGCGTGTGAGGCTGTCAGGCGGGATGGGCGGTCTGTTCTTCCACACTTTGTCGACCAGGTTATCAGGCATGGACTTGAGGGTGCGATTGCTCGACTCCAGATTGATGGCGTACTCTTCCTGCGTTTCTAATGGAGAAAATTGCAGATGATCACACACACAGAACTGAATCAATCACAAGTAAACAGTCTGCGTGGCGTCTAGAGGCTCCATCAATAATTTTCCATCCACTTGAGCGAGCACTTTATTGACGTTAACCTAGACTGACAGGAGGGGCAGAGAACTGAGACTCACTGAGCGAGAAGAGGAAGGGATCAAAGCCGATCTCGCCGCCCGATGGAACCTCAGAGATGAGCCACTCAGCCAGGCTGCTGACGGACACTGGAGAACATCACACATGACAGACGGTAGTGAAGTTATCACTGACTTGAGAGAAAGTGACAGAATAGTTGGAGAAGCAATACTGCAAATATTCGATTTTTTTTTTTTTTTAACCAATAACATGCATATTAAATTAAATAAGCACAAACTTCTATGTAACAAAATCTGGACTGAAATATTAGACTGTATGTTCGTTTTACTAAACTGCAGTAAAAAACTGATTACACATCAAGGTTTCTATCAACATGATTATCACAATGCAGAAAACATTAGTACGCTTTAGCTAAACTCAACACTTGAAGGTTTAAAAGTGCAATAAGCAACATGTTAGAGTGATTATGAACATGCATTATTGCTTTAATAAATAGTAAAAGACTATCTGGCCTGTATTCAGTCTCTCTTGCTGGAGATTGTTTTCAGAAAAACAAAGCAGAGTGACTGTTACAGTCTAATGGTGCACCATATGTAGTGGTGTAAGTACAGTGTGAGATATGTTCTGGGTTTGGTAATTACAGTTACGTCTGCACTGTCAAAGTTGTGAATCTACAATATCCATAAGAGCTCAATGCACTGCAACTAAAAATGGACTATTCTATATTTTCATTTTTGTCAATAAATACCAATTGTTGCTGTATTTTTTAGCAAATGTCCCTAAAACAGGATTAACCAGTGCATTTGTTGGAAACCATTTTCCCAGCAGGGTAATTCACATTTGGCTCTCAAGTGAGTATCTACAGCAACTGGGTGATGTACAGATGGCTCAGAAATTAAAGGAAAAGCCAAAATACAGTTTCTTAGTAAGTATTTGGCCACCACATGTCACCAGAACAGATTCAATGCACCTTGGCATTGATTCTACGAGTCTCTTCTGCAGGGATGAAACACCATTTTTCTAAAAGATGCATGAGTCACAACAGTTCAAAATCACTCTGAGGTGTTCAGCTGGGTTGAGATGTGGTGACTGTGAAGGCCATAGCTTATAATGACATCATTTTCATACTCATCAGACCATTCAGCGACACATTGTGCCCTGTGGATGGAGGCATTGTCATCCTGGAAGAAACCTCTTTGATCAGAAAAGCGATGTTTAATCATAGGATAAAGATGATCACTTAAAACAACTTTGTATTGATTTGCAGTGACTCTTCCCTCTAAGCAGATAACCGAACCCAAACCTTGGTAGCAAAAAGCTCCCCAAAGCATAACTAGAGCCACCAGATCACCTCTCTAAGGCTCAGAGGACACGTAGGCAATAAAAAACATTTCTTCTAGTACCATGGTGTGTTTATAACAACAACAAAGGTGCATACTGACACAGAGGAATAAGTTGCGTCAGCCTTCGGCCATACAGACGATAAGGATCAGTTATGACTCCTAATGAGAACATTATGTTTTTATCACTGTTTGACTGTCAGCAGAATTATGTAAAAATTACAAGGTCTATTTTCCTGAAACTCGGTGGAGATGTGGAGCATAGGCAAAGGAAGAAACCAATAAAATGTTGGCATGGATCTAGTCTGGATTGTAAATTGCATCTCATATCAGAGTGGACGATTGTACTCAGTGGAATACTAACAAGCACTTCACCATCATCATCATCATCATCAAAACATCAAATGAGGGAATCTTATATCTTTTGGAGGAATGTCAAGGACCTTTAAAACTGTTGTCACTTGATGGCCAAACATCTTAAGATAATTTATGTTGCTTTTTTCTTTAATTTGTGATTTATCTATAGATTTCTATTTTATTTTATTTTTTTATCTCAAAGCACTGTAGGTACAGTAGATGAACACTGACAACACATTTTGTCTTTCATGTTATTCATTTTGGATTATTGAGACTTTTGTGACCACAGAGGTTCAATGGTTCATCTGTGTTTGGAATTAAAACATGTTTGTAAATGTAAAACCCTGATTGTTGTTCATTTTTCAGTCAGTCATTGCTGCACTGGAAATGTTGTGTGTCCCTAGAAAAATGCAGAATTTCTACAGTTTTAACAAAACATAAGAAAATAAGAAACAGATGCAACAACTTAACAACCAGAACAAATAGGAAGGGGAAACAACTAGAAGATTTTCACTATGATCAATAGTCTTCTTTTCTATGATGTGTGAATCTGGAACAAATCCTATCATAAGTGTTGGGATATTTTCAGGAAACAATTCAGACCAGCACCAAAATTTACTAGGTTATTCCTTTGCACATGCTCCAACTCTACAACAAGTTTTTTTTTATATTATGCATTATCGATATTTTGCATATTTGGGTTCATTATTGGATTCATGGATGGAGAAGAATCTGTTCATTGTTCTCCACTTATGGAAGAAACTATGCAATATCAATGTTTTTGTACTTACAGAATAACTCTGTACTATATTATTCTTTTCCACATCCACAGGAATCCATGAAATACGTAGATTTTCGACACGTAGGAGAATCTGTACAATGCCATCAGTACTTAGGTATATTTCTAGCTTACTTGTAATTTTTTTTCTACTGATGTTATCTATGTTATCTCTTTTGCTAGTGCAACAAGGTCAATTTCCCTGTTGTGGGATCAGGAAAGGATTATCTTATCTTACAAACATACCAACCAACGGCTCTGCCGCCTTGGTGGAGGTAAATATATAAACATGGCAACTTTTACGCAGTGACAGAGATAAATCATAACATACAAGAAGCTCAACCTCAGAAACTGGTGAACAGACGATTCTAAAAGTAAAAGACTGACAAAAAATAAAGATAATTATATAAAATCTACTTTTTTTTTTTTTTTTTTTAAACCAAATTTCTCAGTTCATGGTTTGAAAATGCCTTAAAAATATCAGTTGTGCTGTGACTTGTAGTGTGTCTGTATATGCTTGTGTTGCCTGTGTTTGCAGCATGTTTATTTACACAGCATATGTGCCGTCAAGTTCTCACTGATTCACAGTGCATTGAGCTCTTTTTGATGAAATTTTTGACTGACAATAGGCATCAGGACAAATGCTAATTGTGAGCTATGTATTAGATTCAGCGCTCTGCAGACGTGTGAAACTCAGCAAGTTCACTGTTAAAAGTCTTTTTACAAAATAAAACAATCTGTGACTTTAGCCTGTCGGTGAGCTATTTTTATCACGTAAACCCTCCAGTAACATGTGCAACACTCAACGGGCTATTTTTGGAAGACAACATGCAGATATTAAAATGGAATCCAAGCAAGGCTAGTAAGCACAATATGATCACCCCCACCATCTTTCTCCAGCTCCCAGTTGCAGTCCATCTGTCTCTCAGCTTGAACCCAGTAGCGGCTGTCTGTCCACAGAGCGGCCTTGGACTGAGTAACCACAGCAGTGCCTGGGGAGAGGCAGGACAACAGCTGTGTTACAGAGAGGGCAGCAGTGACAGTGAATTACAAACAACTATAAATGTCAGAGTTGACTTAGAACAATACGTGAGGAGCCAGCTAATCTTGAAAGATGTGTGTGTGTGTGTGTGTGTGTGGGGGTGAACATAAAAGTGGGGGAGAAACACAAAGGAGACAGCGACCTGGTGATGTGTGGTGGATGTATAATCAGGATATACATTATCATTCCACTGTTGCACCCTCGCATCAGATAGATATACTTAAACAGCAACAGCTGAGGAGACCCCTGCATCTAAATTCTGACTCCTAATGGAGGCCCAGACAATGTGACTTTTCTTCCCATAGGTCTGACCTGATGTAAACGGCACTTCACCAAACTGCCATCTGTCTTTTTATTCTCTCATCCATGCAACAGCTGAGCACAGAAGTATGCGTGATCATTAATTCTGTTCACTGCTACAGCGTGAAAATAGATTTCACAATTTAAGGGGTCAAATTGCTATGAGAGGACGCAATGATGCGGGGAATGAGAGCGATGGAAACAAATGAATGAGGAGCAGGATGTATGGATGGTGAGGATGTGGGATGAAAGTAGAGGAGCTGCGTAACCACTCTGATGCGGGGGAGTTGAGTCACGGGAGGGAGGAGGAAGAGGAGGAAGAGGCAGAGAAGATTGTACCTGCGGAGCCGGTAAAACCAGTCATGAAGGCCACCCTGGCGTCACGTGGTGCGAGATACTCACTCTGAGAGGGAAACACAAACACACACTCAGACACACGGACATGAGCCTAAAACCTGAGCAAACTAATTATGACGGACGGCAAGATGTACCAGGTGAGCATCGGTGCCAGGGATAATGTAGGCAGAGATGCTCATGAGACGCATTTGATATCGAAGCTCCTGCAGCTGGAGAGTTGTGCTTACTGCTGTGCTGGGCAGGTACTGCAACACAGAGTGAAAAGTCTTCAGATTTAATTAAAAACCCGAGGAGCTGCTGACACGTCCATTTCCATTATCTCCCTCTGTAATCATTAACTGTAGAGCATGTGCAGTAATCATTAACAGTAACTGCATAAAACTTCTGTCTTCTGTGACTTCTTTGAGGTCAAATTTATGACTTGCATTTGGAATTTCACGACAAATGTAACCCTGTTGGTCGTTTTAAAATTCAATTGACAGCTGAATCTCACCGGTGGGATCACAGAGCAGTTCCTCTCAGTTCCCTCATATGTCACAGCAACAGCATTGTTTCCTGAAATTAGAAGAAAACAGAAGTAAAAGACCTTGCAAAATGACATAAAGTAATGACCGAACTGAGCTCCATACGCACATTTTCAGATCCGTGTAAGCTGACGCTCTTTTTTTTGGGCAAGTGAACATATTTTGTTGGCTCTTTTAAGACACGGTGACTGTCAGACTAATCCGTGTGATCAATGTGACTCAAAGCTCAGGATTTACGATGACAACAGTGAAAGTAAAGGAGACTGGACAAGCAGAGATTGTATCAACTGCATTAGCTACCACTCATCCAACAAAAGTAATCAGTCAAGATAGAGTAATTCAGTCATGTCCATGCTCACGACTGATCTGTTGAACATGAAGAAAGTGCAGTGGAGAGTACAAACTGAGCTGTTATCGCCTACTAAGACAAATTTCATGCAAAGAAATCCTGATGAGTAAACCAGCAGACTCGAAAAGAGCAGATGGCAATTTGTTACGCCTGCTTTGCTCTTTTCTTGGTGTTTTAAATGAGACGCATCAAACTGCAAAGCACACCAGTCCTATGATCGCAACTCCTACATGTGACCTGCTCTCACATTTATCACAGCTTCTGTAATCATCACACACGAGCAGAAATATTGACCGTCACAGTGGCTCAATAAAAGCCTTCACACAGAGCAGAGACAGATCGGTGAGGATAAAGAGAAACTTTTTTTAATTTACCTGCCAGTGCTGCCAGGGTCAGAGCCAGCAGCCAGCCATAGGAAGGCATCTTGGCACTACGAGTCCGTCACGAGCAGATCCGCTCACAGAGTGGCTGCTGAGTCGATGCACATGCAGCGTATGTGAAAAAGTGTGTGTGGGTGTCTGCAAGTAAGTGTACGACTGTCCTCTCTCTCTCTCTCTCTCTCTCTCTCTCTCCCTCCTCTTCCTCTGCCACCACTCACTATCTCCTCTCCCGTGGCCCTTCCTGATAGGAATTATGTGCACTGGCTTTGGGAGCAGATCTTAGTGCTCAGAAATCTTCCGGACCTAAAATATGTGTCAAGCCACAACAACCACCCACCCGTTTTTCTCCTCCATCTGACTCACCGGTATTTCACTGTATTAATGTAATTTCAAGGCTGAATGGTGGAAATTCACACTGAGATGCACGGTCATCTCACATATTTTTATTGTAACTGTACATATAAGTGGAGAGATGCTCATGCCGCAGTCAAAGAAGAAATATCACACTGTCCAACATGGATAAAGCTGATTATACAGAGAGCCTGACTGAGTGTGTGTGATAGGAGAGTATTTATGGGTGGACAGATAATGAAGGCATGCACGAGTGTCTGCAGATCCACAGATTACAGGCAACTTCTTGTAATTCTGCAAGGATTCCCATAGAAATGCTTTCAGTATTTTTAAATCCTTGAATTCATGCCAAATGTATAATGCCACTTTAGCTGATAGAAGGAGGAGAAAGTGGAGAGTGTCTGACCAGGAGATTTATAACAGCAGCAATACATATTCTGTATTCAGACATCTTCATCTCATTTTTATTATTTGCTGGATTATTATTTATTTATTTATTTATTTTTTAAAACTTCATTTCATTCAAGCCTCTTTAAATGGCGAATTTGACATTTTATGCAAATACGCTAATTGCCTTTCTTGTCTAGAGTGAGATAAGATCGACTCCCTCGCTAACCTGTCAGTTTAAATGAAGCTACAGGCTGCAGCTGGTTGACTTGGCTTATCATGAAGACGGGAAAAATGGAGAAACAGCCTGTGTGGTTCCGTATGAAGGAAACAAAAGTCACCTTCCAGCTGCCTTTAAAGCTCACTAACACATCATATTATCATTTTAGTGCTTCTAGCTGTCACTGTGAGGTTGCAGAAGCTGGACGATGTGCTCACCAAAGAAATAATGATACCTTTGGAGAGAGCCTGGCTAGCTGTTTGCCCCCGGCTCTGTGCTAAGAACACTATCTATTGTTCTGTAATTGTAGTGTCAATCCTCAGAAGAACATAAATTATTTTGCAAAACATCAAATTACGCTTGATGCAATTTACTGTTATTAGTGTAACATTTGTTGCCTTGTGTGAAGAACTACAAATAAAATGTAATATTCGTCTTATTACAAGAGCAGACAGGACTCTCATTAGATCACAGGACCAATTAGTCAGTGCTCAGCAGCTGCAAAACCTCTACAGAGCCTCAGAGCAGTATGTAATGGCTGCTTTATTAATCTGGTATGTCTGATTTATGCACATACATCCCGTGATTTACTGACATTGCAACTGCCTGATGTGAATACATTTTCATTAGGGCAGCACCTCCATCGTGCACTGGGATCCACTGGCTTTGAACATGACTTCAAAACCTGGCAGACCTTCAGACCACAGCAAGATGGAATAAAACATGGGCTGCGATATAACATGGATAATATAGAGTGATCAAAGATGAGTGTCTGTTCACAGTAAGTTACAAAATCAGAGAATATGAAAGGAAATTGTAAAGCTGATTAGGTATCAAATTCCCCTTTAATTTAAAATCGCCCCTGTCCTCAGCCTCTGGGACGAGATCGGATAAACCCTTTAATTAAAACAAGAGCAGGTCCTCGTGTTCTGAATGAACAATTAGAGGCTGTGTCGTATATGTCGTATATATTAAACACAACTGTACTCGCAGTTTGCAGCCGTACAGCAGTGCTTGGTGCGTAACAATTAGCAGGTATAGTACCTACGAATAGTATTCGCAAAGACAGCTTGGTGTATGTTCTGGAGTGGCTGAGTCAGAGCCAAGACCTCAATAAAATCAAGAATCGACTGTTTATTCATAATCCCCATGCAACCTTACAGAGCTTAGGCAGTTTTACAAAGAAGAATGGGGTAAAATTTCAGAGTTCAGGTGTGCACAGCCGACTGAGATCCATCCACACAGGTTGAATGCTGTAATTGTGCATCAACTAAATATTGACTTGAATGGGATGAATATTTATGAAATCACTTATTTTACATTTATTTTTTTTTTAATTATTTACATTACTTAATAGAAATCAATCCTTTCTTTGACATTAAAGAGTCTTTTTTTGTGCAAAATCTTGTCAAAAAAAAGCCTAATTAAATTGAACATGATTCAGTGTTCAAAAGCAATAATGGGAAAAACTTGCAAGAGAGGTGAATACTTTATATAGTCACTGTATAAATATAACATAATAGCACTGAACTATTATGTCTGCTAATTAGTAGAGTCATCACTTTGCCAGTAGTTGATCATATGCAGAAAAAGTTAAGGTGCAACGATTACAATTCATCCTGAATACAAAATTAATCTATTCAGTTGTTGTTGAGATATTTCAGTCAAAGCCACACATGTGAACATGTTGGTGGTGAAAGAGAAAAAGTCAGTAAACTTGATCCTGTGAGAATCATAAAAATGTGGACAAAACTGCATAGAAACCCACCCAATAGTTGTTGAAATATTTCAGTCACAGAAGTGTGGAGGACTGACAGTCTGACAAGTTGGTCTTTATAGCAAGGTTAAAGTAGCAAAAGATTTCTGTGTTTTCAAAAAGTAAAACAAACCACATACAATTATATAAATATAGTATCATGAATGTAACTTCATGCGTACCATATGATTTGTGTGAAAATAGTCCTGCAGGAATAACAAGTCTGTCGTCTATGGTACAACAGCACAAAAGCATAAATCCGTGTAGTTTTCCAGTGTCACCCTCAAAGCAGATCAAACAGTATTTTTAGATATCATGTGACCCAGATATTAAGTTAGACATTTTATTATCTGCAAACCATCTGATGAATTTTAATCAGTGTGCAAGTCACACAGGAAATCTGAAAAGCCTTTTAAATCAAATTATACATGACTCAGTGTAGCTCTTTTTTAAGAATCGCAAGCCTGTAATAAAAATATAAAGGATTGACTTTCATTCTAAGAAGGTAGAGAAGATATAAAGAATAACCGCTACAGGTGCATTGTGGTCTGCTGTTCATCGCATTTTACATTTTGGCATAAGCCTGACTGACTTTGACATTGACCTGAGAGAGGTTTGCCCAAAGGGCTTCAGCAGCTCCTTTGAAAAGGAGGAATCACAGTCCAGCTGTAGCATTGTCAGTAATTCTTACAAGCTTTAATGCACTGCAGTCCCAGTGGAAGACTTTTTAAAGTGCAAAGTTGTGTGGAAGTGAGAAAGTTTTTGTAGAGATCTCAGCTAAGACAGTGGCAACATGAATCCCTTCATCTTTGCCCTCTTTTCAGCTGGCAAACAAAAAGACTGTGTCATATTCAACATTTGTTAATTTAAGGAGTGAAATAGACATTCCTTTAGGCAAAATCATTATTTCATGGTTGCAACGCTGTCTGACTACAATAATAGAAATGTAGGTTAATGAACACAGCCGTGCTCAGTGATTGGCTACACGGACATGTAAACTGATTGATTGCAGAAAAAAGTCAGAGGTGAGGATGTTTCAGTGTGGACAAGAAAAACTAGCATTTTAATTAACTATACATCAAACTAAGATGATTTTATAAAAAAGAGAAGATGGCAGATTGGTTGCTTTGGGATGCACTTACATTTTCTACTTTGACTCAAGCCTGATTGACTTTAGTTCAGAATTTAGATTAGACTTAAACTACAAAGTTTTTGTACTATTCATCTGCTGTGCAAATAGTGAGTGGACGGTTATAAAGTAGGTCTCATCTCGGTGCCAGGCAAGGTTGTGTTAATACAGCAGGGCACTGAACACAGTGCAAATCTTATTTCAGGCCGGGTGCATGTGAACAGAATGTGATATGAAAGGCTTTACTCAGACAGGAATTTATAAAATGATCTAATATCACCCTGGGGAAACATGAACTATGTTTCAAGGCATGAAGGGATCAAGAGCCATGGTAAAGGCTTTGCAAATAATCTTTGTTTTGCAGATTTACAGCATTGTCAATTTTCACACACACCGACTTCGAGGTGCATGAGTGTTTGTCACAAAGTCAAATTGAAAAGTGCATGAGGACTCTGATATGGAGTTTTCAATGCTGTTATGTTCCTTTTCTCTCCGACCTTGCCCGTAGTACGTATGCACTAAGGATGTACACAAATCAAGCATGGGTGATGTAGGGGAGAAATCTGTGATTAAGTTTACAGCATGTGGCAGCTTACTGTTGTAATTGTTTACTGAACATTTGTAGAGCTTTCTGTATTTTCAGTGAAACGTCCGCAGATGTCTGCACAGATATTCCTGGCTTTTGGTAGTTTGCTAAAATGCATAAATACTGTAATATCACTAACAGTGAGTGATCTACTGAGCAGCTGATCAAACTGTGAATGACACATAAGTCCAAATTCCCTTTTGCTGAATGGTGTTGTGCTGTTTCCCAGCAATGTTTGCTGTCATGTTAGTGTGCCCTATTTCTTCCTTTTTTTTTACCACCTCATGAACTCACACACTCAGTCACTGCACCTGAGATTCAGTAAAGTCTGCGAGGGTTTAGTGTTTAGGCCTGAGAGTAGAGACTAGGACTGCACCACTGACTCTGATTCTGTTTATAGGTCATTTGTTCTCAGGTGTCACTTAAAAAAAAAAAAAGACATTATAGTCTTGACAATAAATTAAGCTTAAATAATCATCTATCATCACATGCAATAATAATCATCATTAAATAATCATCACATGCAGCAAAGCATTCTTAACTGACGTCAACCTGACAGTGATTTTAAGGCAGAGCAGACACATGTACAGACATCCATCATGCCCACAGGATGAAGTGCAACATCCACAGCTTTCATAAGGACACATGCTCTGTTTGTTTGCTGGGAAGACCTTGAGAAACATGCAAGGTGATGCTGAGATCCCTTGGACTTGGATCGAAACATAACAAACCAGAAGCAACTGGAAAAAAAGAATGGCATTGAAAGAAAAACATGCAAACAGCTGAGCAGCTGGAATTACTGATGTTGAAGTGTAGTTTAGAGAGAAATTATGAACAGGTAGACATAATGGAAATTATGAGTTTGCATCAACAGGAGCAGATTTTAAGTTCTAACAAAACTATACTTTTAAAACATGGTAAGCTACAAATAAAAGCCTGTTTCAAATAAAAGCCAGGTTCTTTCATTACATAACATCTCAGCCAGTATTTAAGAATTCTTGGTATTCATTGTAACTTCAATCTGGCTTATTTCCCATCCTCATAACATTATACCTTACACAGCATTAACATAAGCCAGCAATGTGACCTTGGAACAATCTGCAGCACTTATCTCTGGTACATAGACTCAAGACAACAGTAAAAGCTGCATCTTCTGTTCTGTAGCAACACTCATCTTAACAATGACTAAAGCCTTTCTACTGTTTCAACCTTGAACCAGAGTAACCTGCACTACAGATGGGAGACAGCTACAACATACAGCTGTTAATATTTGGCCACCATCTGTCATTGTGCATTGGAATGGAAAACTGCACATGGGCCAATAAAACCCAACATTGGTCATAGAACTTGTTCAGTTTGCATAATTTCTTGATATCATAAAGAGATTGAATACAAGTAGAAAGGAAAGCTGTAAAAGGGATTATGCAACTTTTATTCGGAGGTGATATGCTTATGATAGGACGAGGTTGGAGTCCAGGGACACTTTATGAAGTTTAATCCTCAGAAAACAATTCATATAATGGAGTAAAGTCTGTGATCGTCTTCTGGTTTGATGTTACAAACAGAAATACTTGCTGCAACATGTATCCAGCGTAGGGTTTACAAAAGGTGATCTATTGAAAGGAAGGGTTACAAAGGATTGCAACGGTGACTCAGTTTGATAGCAAAAAACAAACAAAAAAAGTATTCCTGTAGCCTAATCCATGATATGTTGTAAATCATGTTTAGTATGTTTCTGAACTTTACAAAGTAGGACAAATTTTGCTTCAGCACACTGACTGTGTATTGCAGAGCGCTGTTAAGATGGTTGTGATCAACATAAGTGGGTCACCACTGTGAATTCAGGCTACAGTAAAGCTTTCATGACCTGCGTTTGACAGTTTGGGATCATGATGACTCCCAAAGTACTATCTGCTAAGATACCAGGGATTACTGTCTCGTGTCATTGAGATAAATATTTTTGATAGTGCTAACGTGCATATACTAAGCTATTGTCTTTGCAGTTTTTTGTCACTTATTCACTCACTGTGCACAGATCGGCTTGTGTCTCTGCTGCTTGCAATTTTCCTGATGTGCAGGTTTTGATAATTACTTTGCCAAGGAATGTGGTGGAGTTATGTGACGCATGGCGTACGTTTGTCCTTCCGTCTGTTTGTCTGTGTGCAACATTACTCAAAAACGGACTTACGGATTTGTATGAAATTTTCAGGGAAGGTCAGAAAGGACACAAGGACCACCTGATTAGATTTTGGCAGTGATGTGGCTTATAGTCTGAAATACAGATTTCTGTCTCATTGCCAGATAGCATCACAGCATCACTACAACTATGACAAGTGAACTCTATCACATGATTGCGATCATACAACAAATGCATTACTGCGGACTTATCGGACTTATCTGTTGGAAATCATACGACTGAGCGGCCTTGGCAGAGTATTGCGCTCTATGAGTGCTTTTCTTGTTGTAACTGTAATTATTTGTATTGGAGTTAGTTTTTCTTCAAGAACCCAACTAACTTACAAGATTGTCAGTTTTGCAGAAAACCCAAATTCATGTCAGTCTCACACATAACACCTTCATAAAATAAAAAAGAAAAAATACTGTCAATTTAAGAAGTGACTTCGATATGCTGCTGCCGTTGCTGGTGTGACGTTCATTTGTTACTCTTCAGTGACACTTTGGTCACTCCTTAATCTTTTGTTTTCTTTTCTTAAACATGTTGCTTATCATCAGCACTTATTATGATTAGGATGTAGATTACTTATTACTACAAGCAAACACACTGAAAACATCAATAGATTTTGAAGAGATCACAAAATACATTCCAAGTTATGACCCAAATTATTATGCTGAATGGCTTCTGAAACATTTTCAAAAGTATAATGAACTGAAAACAGAAATTCCATAAAATCTTCAATAAAAAATAAGTATATCTATAAACAGATTAAACTAGATATCACTATATCTACAATGTTGCAATATCACCTTAAATATCCATTAAACCTGAAGTTGCATGTATAGCTTCAGTGTGTATTTTATAACTAACAGAACTGCTGTTTCCAGCTGCACTGCTGCCCACTCTCTTTTAAACTGCCATCCTCTGCAGGATCCAGCATCAGGAAATCACTGGGACCTCAGAGACACCAGCATTATCAAATACCAAAGTTCTTTTGTCTAATCAGGTTTGTCTGAATCACTCCCAAATTTTTTCATAGTTTGATCAGTTCTTTCTTCAGTTTTTCAGTCACATTCCGGGTTTTCATGACTCTTACAAGGCATTGCACTACTCTACACATTTCATCTCTTTTTAAGCAGATTTATCTTTAACTGGGATCAAAGTGTATTTACCTGAAAACATATGAGAAAAAAATGAGAAAATAAACAAAAACAGTCACTGAAAAACTGCAATCCCACTGAAATGTCGCCCAATAATCATTTATATGTTAAAAAAATGAAAGTTTTATCTCAGTTAATACATTTATCGCATGTGAAAAGGCTGCGTGAAGCATATTTATTTTACTCAGCTATTTAACCCACCACCGATGATATTTTTTTAAAAAGCTAGTGTGCACTGAAATCACACATCACCAATCTTGAACCTTACAAAGGAATCTACAGAGCACATGCGTCTGCAGCTTCTCAAAATTAAAGTGTTTGATGTCGACATCGTCACACTGATACAAATTTTGCATCAACAGTTAGCAGTAAACTCAAATGGCCAGTTGGGGGTGAAATTGCTCCACAATTTTTCTTGCAGCCTCAGAGAATGCAGGCCAAAACGCACCTGGAGCAAAAACCATCACAGGTACATATACAAAGACTGTGCAGTTACATTATGTGTATGTTTGTGTAGAAACTCCTGGATTCTGTTAAACAATAATAGATGTCAGAAAGCATATCCCAATAAAAAATTAAGAAAAGGTTTGCTTCTTTAGTAACCATAATGTCTGAATTCTATGCATACAGTATGCATTGTGTGAGAATATTCGTGGATTACTTAGCTATTAGACCATAAAACAACACAACACTAACAACACTAAGTCCTGTGTAAAGTTAGTAATTTTATTCCTTGCAACTAAAGTGTGTGGATGATATAAAATGTTTAAAACATACATTGATATACCTTTGTAATGGCTGAGATCATAGCTTCCAGGTAACAGTGTGCCTTTAATTGCTGTTTTAATCCAGGTGCATATGGGTGGGGGGTGGTTAATTAGTGGGCAGTTAAACAGAGAGCGGAGCTTTGCAATTATCTGATCTCAATTTTGTTCTTATTTTGGAAAATATAATAATCCTAGAACAAAATATTTTTGTTGTGCGTGAGTTAAAGTAAACAGGTCGACTTTACTGGGTGGTCCTGTGGATTTTCTTCACAGACTTTATTAATTGGAACTTACATTATTAGCCAAAAAAACTGTCTCTTTGTGGATTTAAAACAGCTTGACAAGAACAAGACAACGAAGGACCTAAACTACGCGAACATGACGGTGGTTTGGGAAAAGCAGACAGAAAGCTGTAAGTTGTTTCTTAACGTTCTTAGCTGTGCGTTGCTAATTGAAGCTAGCATTCCAGGACGGTTTTGTGACTGCATTATCCTGTAAAGTTCATACTTGGACATTTTTATCGAGTATAAAAACTTTTCTTACCGTGGTTGAAGAAAAGAGCAGAAAACGAACAGTAAAAATGACGAGGAAGGCTGCAGAAGAACACAAGTCCAGATACGCAGGTACAAGCGAACTGTCCTAGCTTTAGCATGCTAAAGCTAACTGAGATGATGATGCAAACGTGAACGCTGTCAAACAAACTGCGTGTTGACTTTAGTGGTTTGCATCAAGAATTTGCTGACGTAAATTCCGGTTTGCAATGATTTTTGGCTGAGGAGGAGTTTTTGCACTAACACAAGAGTCGATTTGAACCGACAAACAATTCAATGGTTGATTTCTTCTTGAAATGAATAAAATAGTTTATGAAATGCTCAGTGCAGGCTAAGGAGTGCAATAGATATATATACCACATGCAGATAATCAAAAATGACCATGAAACACCAAAGCAGACTTGGATCACACTGTGGGAGTGTGTCATCATCTCCATCGTCAAAATAAAGGTTGAAAAGGAGCAAACATCCTTAAAGGCAAAGGTTGTAGCTTTAAGGGAAAAATTTTCCCATAGAGAAGGAGAAAACAGATTATTATGCAGGGAGGCTCCAGTACAAGCAGAAGAGTAATGGCAAGAGGATGAATTTAAGGGCTGAGTGACAAAGAATATACGCTGCAATAAAGGATAGAAAGCAAACATGCAATGAAGGCAACTTTTCCTGAGTCGTCTTCACACAAGTGGACATGAACATCATTAAAATGGACGAGCAGATTGGTGAAACAGAATGAAAATCATCTTTCAATCACCATCACAGCATATTCCAACAATAAACTGAATCCTCAGTGACAACTCAAAGAACTCCACCTGCACCAAACGCTGAAATCAATGACGGACAAGTACTTGATAGTTAATGTGAAGCCATCTCTCAGCCAGCCAATGCCACAAGGTGCCATCTAAGGAATCTCAGGGCATCTTCATTGCCAAATATCAGCATTCCAACATTCAAGGATGACCTGATTAAATATAACTTCTTTATCAAGTCTTTCAAACATGCTGCACCCGTGACAGTCGTGATCACCTGCAGTTTTTGCTGCACTACACAAGTGGATAACCACAGGAGTTGATTAAGAGTGGTATCCTCATGGAACTTTAGCAGGTTATGCTCAACAAAGCAAAACAATTACTAAAGGAGTTGTATGGCGATGGCTACAAAGTTGCAAAAGTCTATGTAAAGGAGGCCTTGGACTGGCCAACAATGTAGCCAGAAGATGGCACTGTGCTACAGTCTTTTGCCTTGGTCCTCATATGATGTACCAGTGAGATGACAGATATTGGACAACACTGCTAACATAAAGGCACGAGTAAACAAGATTCCACACAAACTCAAAGGAACTTGGAGAATGTCTGTCTGTGATCTACAAGAAAAAACAAAGTAAAGAGGCAATTTCAAGAATTTTGTCAATCAGAAAGTTAGGTATATATTGCACCATCTCAATGGAAACATAAAGGAAACCACAACAAGCATGACAGCAAGACTCTGTTTGACAGAAACCATAACCACAATTTTCAGAGACCCTCAAACCAAAGAAAGTATACATGAGTATTTATGACAGTATTGTGAGTATTTCACGTAAAACAGAATACAAACCAATGTCACAGCCACACACTGTATCAGTGGATTTTAATAACAAGCTTTGTCTTTATTGCAGAGGAGAGCAACATGGCCTACAGCCAGAAACCAGGAGTTGGAGATGGAAGCCAAGCATTTAAGTGTGAGAGCCCTGGAGTTGGAACGAAAAGTGGCTGTAGCTGTCAGTCCTCCACCTTAAACTGTCACATCCCCAAGGCCTCAGGACAGCTTTGATGTGAGTAGGTACATCGCACTATAGTCCCAACTATTGTAGAATCCGAGGTAGAGTCATATGTCAATGCATTCAGGTGCATCGCTGCAACATTACAGTGGCCGAAGAGTGTGTGGCCACTTCTGTTCCAATGCAAGTTTTCTAGGAGGGCTTAAATTGAGGATGGTTTCAAATATGACATTGTGAAAGCCGCTGTTCTGTGTGGTTTTGAGTTGATGCCAGAAGCATTCAGATAAAAGTTTAGAAAATGTGAATAAACTGCCACCCAGACATGTGTACAGTTTGCAAGAGAGAAAGGCGCTGTTATTGACAAAGAATGTCAGACCAGTAAGGTTACAGCTTTGGATAATCTGTGTGAGCTCGTACTGATGGAGTAATTTATAAATCAGTTTCCTGTAAAAATTGTCATTTACCTAAATGAGCACAAAGTAACATCCCTCACTACTGTCACAGTTTTGGCAGATGAGTTTGTTTTTACAGATAGCAGTGTTTTCTCTTCCCCAGTTTGCTGTGATTCAGTTCCATTTGTAAAAACTATAGATCCTCTTAAAGCTCCTGTTGTCACCCCACTGATGCCGCTAGAACACAGGAGTGTTTTTAATGGCACAACCAGGGACACCTCATCATTGCCTGTCACACTCAATAAAGAAAAGAGCCTTCTAGAAATAGTGAAATACCGTCTCCAGTTGGTTTTATACAAACCACATGACACTCTTTATAAAATGGGTTTTTCAGGCCATTCGTTACTGAGGGTTCTGATTTTCTAGTCGGGGGAAAAAACACCTTCCCATAATTATCCTGCAAATCTGGCGCAAAGTGTCTCTGATTTATGGTGGTGTCCTACAGTTTTCAGGTCAGTCTTATTGTGGTGCAGACATTTTGGTGAAGGGGATTAAAAAGAGCATAGTTTGTGCATCTTTGCATTTTATTATTCTAAATTTGTCAGGCAAAAATCAAATTCCTGTAGGTGTCATGCCAAAAAGTGATCGTCTGCAAAGTGATCGTCTGTTATGGTTGGTTGTATTTGTAGATGTCCACTATTTTACAGCTGCTTTTTGCTGGGCCTAATAGTTACAACGTGCAAATACACACTGTGTGTCCCTGGTAATAGAAAAAGTGTGACTCTGGGAAACACTAACTTGTATCCAAATAATCACAGTTGTGACCAGGAGTGTACTTTATAGCAAAGTCATGCATGACCTTCACGGGGCAATACTGGTATCATTTACGATGTTTAGGCTATGTATTTGGGATGTCTAATTCCCTTGTTTATATTTGGAAATTAGCATGATTTACAGATGACCCTAACCCTTATGCTTACATCTCTGCATTATTTTACTTCTTTATGCCTTAGCCTTTTATCAGGTCCGTCCTTTTAGTCATTTTAAAGATTCTGGCCCACTCATATTTTTTTCTGACAACAACAATCCATAGAGAAACCATTTATGAAATACAAATGTTGATACCTCACTTCACTGAAGAACAGCTCATATGGTCCAGTTTGAGCCACATCCTCAGGGCTCTTCTGACTGTTCCTACATTCTGGATTAAGACTGGAACACTGGCAGAACTTTGGCAGATAGAAGTCCACAACTCAGAAACTTCTTTCCCCAAAATTTGAGGCTTGCACATTTCAGAAAAAATAAAAATATTTTCCTTTTTAATATATCAGACATCATTTCCAGTCCACAAAGACCTCATTTGCCCCCTTTTTCCTGCACACATTTTGACAGGAACCAGCAAGAGATATATTTCTTTCTTATTAGTTTCTCCTCATTGGCTCTTTATAAAATCTGGAATCAGATTTAAAACCCTTCTGTCACATACAAAGCTCTTAATGATCAAGCTTGTTTATATCTTAATGACCTTATTGTACCATGTTATCCCAACAGAGCACTTTCCTCTCATAGTGCAGGTTTACACCTTGGACTTTCAATGCTCTTCATCTTTTGATGATAGTTGTATTTTTGAATGTTTGAAAAACCCAGGGAAAAGTTCCATCATTTTTGTTAGCAAGTATCTGCTCAAAAAGAGTGGAAACCATGACCAAAAAGGCCCGTCAAGACAAAAATCTTTCATTTCAATCTACAATGATCAGGGTAGGGTATTCCATTCCATTCCATTCCAAGTAAAACTTCTGAAGTTCGCCTTTTCTCCTTGTCCCCAAACTTGATCAGACTGAGCTCAGATTCTTTCCCACTTTCATGCATGGATGACTGATGGTGATCCTGTGAGATCTGCCAAGTATGTTACCAAATTAGATCTCCTTAAAGGATACTGGCCAGTCCTGCTGACACAGTGTACCTCTGAAATCTGTGCCTTTATCGCTCCTGGATATTTTTTTACAGCACACCATTGTGCCCTTTGGGTTGAGAAATGTGACAGCCACCTTCCAAACAAGTTGAACGAGGTAATACTGTGTTGTTGCCACCAATTGCGGGCAATCTTAGATTTCCCAGCTCCTCGAACTCTGCTGCTTTCTGGGAATAGCTGGGTATTATCCTGCCTTATGCAATAACCTGTAATTAGCAGCTCCGTTGACAGCTCTAGTCCCAAATCCTCTTTCAAGTGGTCAGTCTGGCCGCCAAAGCTCACCTCTGCAGTGACCTTGTACTTGCTGCCCCAAATTTTATGCGCCCATTTAAACTGGACAGGGACACCAGTTACACTACAGCACCATTAAAAAAGAGGCTGTAGCCCAACTAGGAGCATTACAACACTTTGTAGTATACGCTGGGCCAAGTCTTGTACTGACCATTATTTTTTATGACCACAATGCCCTCTTGTTTCTGGTTCAGATGCAGAACAGTGAACAGCTTCCCATGAGCTGGTTCCTGTTGCTTCAAGAGTTAAACACTGACAATCAGAACAAGAAAGGTTTAGAAAATGTCATGGCTTGTGAACTTTTAAGATCTTCAATCAAACTTTTCTGTAGTGGTGAAAAGTTTTGGTGTTTGTGGAGGCAAAACAGGCAAAATCAAAGGGGCATGAAGAGGTTGAGGAAAGCAAACAGGCAGGCAAACACAAAGCAAGTAAACATAATCCAAAAAAGCCTAAAATTACAACCCAGATGCAGCCAAGGAGAATCAGGCAGGTGGAAGACAGAACATGAGCGTATCTTACAGTATGAAATGGCAAAAGACAAGGGAAGACAAAGGATTATATACGCAGAAACAACTTATTAGAAAGTCAAGGTACAGTTGAAAATGAATTAGGGCAATTAAAAGAGGAGGGAAACAGACAAAGGAAGCAAATAAAACAAGAAACATGAGGCGGGGATCTTTGCAAAAAACACACAAAAAAACAGAACAAAACTCAATATCTGAAGCTTCACAACAGTCCCAGGACCAACTAAGTGACATATATGAGAAGACAGTCACGTGAAGGTCTCAGATTTGGAGGACTAGACCTATTTTAGGACACATGTACTGCTCTCCCCTCCTCACACTCTTATCAAAAAGGGCTTCTTACTCCTACTTGATTGCTATTCTTTACAAAAATTTGAAATACACAAACTAAGCAAATCTCTCTCCTCGACAGAATATTCAAATGAGGCAACAAAAGTCCAAAAGAGTGGCTCTAGAACTACCCTACCCACACCAAAATTGCCAAAGAATACACAGACTTGGAAGGCCGGCCATTCGTTGGTGATGGAAGAAGGATGTGAATTTCAGTTTTAAAAGGCTTCCTTGACTGACTGGTCCAATAATGGAGTCGCAATTCCTACATGTGGACCAGTCACAGAGCACCACCTCTTCCAGCATTATTCACACTCCCAGACACCAACACAGGCTGAAATGAGGAGAGAGATCAGACTTATCAAAAGAAATGACTCGGGGTCATAACATCAAGTCATTAGAAATTAATGAGAAGTTGCAGATTTCGAAATAGTAATTAATATATCTCACAGTCTGTTCTCTACTAACTCGTCATTATCTTGATCAGGAGCATTCTTGATTCACACCATACTGACTTATTAAAGTAATTAAAGTAAACATGTGGTGTGGATTTAGGACGCAAAATATACAAAATGCTGAGTTTAGGCAGGTTGACGGCACATCAGAGAAAAAATGACCACTTCACCAAACATGACCATAAGGGGGCACTAGTGTCCAAAGTATTGCACTTCCATTTCTCTCCATTGTCAGTGAACACCCTGTTCTTCAAAAAGCTTCCTCCAATATAGGTGCTCTCATTCACAATCTACGTCAATCGGACACAGAGTCATTTCTGCGTGTACGTTTGCATGCGTCAGGGGGTTCAGTGCCTGTGTCAGCCATCGGCCATGCTGCAGCCTGGAGATGAGGCTCAAAGTTATGGACCAATATTAATAAATGGTAGCCCTGGCAACAGTGTTCAGTGTGCGAGTCAGAGGAGCTCAGGCAGAGGGGAAGGCAGGGCACCCTGGCCGAACATGGATACTGTCTGGCTGTGAACCAGTGTCACATCTGTGCCCAAAAAGAGTCAGAGGATGGGCTGAATTTGAGACATTTACATGGGTGAGCTCTTACAAGAGAGAAATCATTTTGGGGTTTTGGCACACGGGGATTTAGAGGTTTATTTGCTTTAAGTCACTGTAAACCAGAGCAATTACATTAAATGACTTGTGCAGCGATGTTTGAACGGTTTCCACTACATGAAGGATTAGTGCACAGTAAACAGTGAAGGAAATACAACATGGGTGTTCCCCCTGCTGCTCTGGGATTGTTGGGATGAACTGTGGTTGTGATGCACATTCTCCTGTATCTCAGAGGGGTACATGACATTTTTAAAGTGACCATAATGGCTGTTGTGGATTGGGTGTAAATCAGTTAAAGTGCTGCAAACAGTGGATGCCAGCCTCCAGAGCCCTACTAGTCCTTCTAATGTAGTCTACAGAGGGGACAATAGGTCGCAATAGAGTGAAAGATAATGAGGAAACTTTGGAAACAAATTCCAAAAGGCAAGAGCCGTAAATAAGTAGAAAAGAAAAGAGTTAATTACTAGCAGTCCTGTCCTGTTACGCAATTGCATTTTGTGACCTCAGTCACGTATACACAGTGCAGTCCTGTACGCAGCCATCAGTCTCTGTATAAAGTAAACAACAACCTTCCAAGTTGGGGTCACTCACTTCCAATTTTTGAGCTGCCTTTGTTTGCTGTGCCACTGCAGAGGCCCGGGGAAGCTGATTACAAATCTTGCCACTTCCCCAAGATTACAGCTATGTAACAGTCAAATGCTTCTGCACTGCTCCATTGCAGGCTTTCCAAGTTCATATTTGCTCAGGAAGGCTGGGACAAAGTACAAAGTTATGGTGTTGTACTTTGTATTTATTCCACCATGAACCCATAGGGGACGTAGTTACACAGCTTCCCAGTAATAGGATAAAGAAACATAATCCAAATTTCCAACCAAAATGAACAAGTATTCGATAGTTAATGGTTTCACAACATCCTCAGATATTATTACAACAAACTTGGCAATGGGGGTGAACTTTTTTACATTCTTATCGGTGAATACAATAAAGTTTTTGAATTCCACATTGGATTCATTCATGATATTGTCTAAACTTACAAATGCAGATTTTTTAATTTTTTTTTTTTTAACCCCAAAACAGTCAAATAGCAAATAGTTGCCTATTCACAGCTTTAGCAGTCATGGTGCAACTTTCTAATTTATGTGTGGTTGTGTTTTGTGGCCATGTGATGAATGCAAACCCAATATTCACTCTCTTTTGGGCTCTGTTTTGGTCTTCACCAATTTCTGATGGACACACTGTCTTCTCATCTGCTAAATGCTCTGCTATGTTCACCAGTAAGTCAGAAACTTTGTATATATGCAGAGCAGAAATCTGGCCACACAAATGTTGTTTTGCAAAATATCCATATACACGAGAACACAAAAATGACACCAAATGCTCTCATAAACATGCCAGGCAAGTGCACATCAATGATACTTCAAATATAGATAGAGTAGGCTGTCATTACATTGATTTTTTTTTTTGTGGGTTTTATAATGTGGATGCTGTAGATCAAGCAAATGAAACTTGGAAATGCTAGTGAATATAGCCGCTTTACTAATTTGTTTCTCTCATCATCACATCTAGGACAAAGTTATATCTGATCGTTGTCACCATAATCCCCGTCAATCATCCAGATCTTTGTGTCTAAGGTCACCCTGAAATTTAATCTACTCTTGATTCATATCTCCACATGCATATTATAAATTATATTTCTGAAGTCTAATTTTAAATTTTGAGATCCATTTTGGCTGTATACATACTCTGGAACAAGCTGTAAACTGTGAATGATGTCTTTTTTTTGAGTACACTTTACTTGAGATAAGCTGTGATCACAAACATATGCTGCATTTGGAAAAATGGAACTTCTCTTCATCTGTGCCATAAACATCCCAACATCTTGAAGAAATTAGGAGATTTCAGCACCAGCCATATAAAATAGGTCTTCCTTTTTTTTGTTGCTTTACGACACAATACATAATTTTGGACGCTTTGGCTCAGAAGAATACCTCCTCCTCTCACTGTGTTGACAAAGTGCTCTTAAATAGAGCTGGGAGCCCAAGTGAAACCAGATTGTTCAGAGAGATAGAGGAAGCAGATAACTGGCGGTAAATCAGATGCTGCTGAGACAAACGTTTGCAGCCAGAGATTCACATATAGACCAGGACTAACACCTTTGTGCGGTAGCAACAATCAGGAGAGTTATAGCTTCCATAAAAATCTGTTCTGTATAGTGATGTGCTGACGGTTTCATTGCACCTCAACACACCACTTTCAGGATAAGTGATGCAGTGATCATGACATTCAAAGGAGAAGAGCAGGACTACAAGTTTACAGCTATTTTAGCAGCGCTGTACTTGGGCACAATGTTTAATGTTAATGTTAGCATCAGCATGCTAATATGCTCATAAAGACAGAAGTGTTAAGACTGAACCATTTCTCTAAAAAATCTATCATTGCAATTTTTCAAATAGATAATGTGATTGCGATTTGATGTTTGATATAATTAAAAAAGTATTCATCGGCTCAGTATTCACTGTGTAACAGTAGTAAAACACATGAAGAAGCATTACCACATGATGTACCATTAAAAGAGTGCTTCACAGAAAGTACTAATTTATAAAACCATTGATGTAACACTTTAAACCTTGCTTCAGACATGCTGCATATCATATATCCATAATTGCAGCCTTTGTAATTTGCTGAATGCATTCTTTCAAATTCTGAATTCAATTTGAAATCAAAAAATTGTTCAGTCCTAAGCTGCTGTTGTTCAGCAGGTTTAGTGTTTTCTATGCTTGTCTTTGTTTTTACCATGTCACACTTGCTAATCAGGACTAAAGGCAAAGTAAAGCTGAGGTTGACAGGAATGTTATTAACACCTAAGGGCTAATTCATAGTTTCCGCATTCTCGTCTGAAGACCGATGCAGCCTTTTAATCCAGACATGCCTGCAGTTCTATTCATACTACAAAAGGTACATGTTGGTTGATTGCTTTGCCCCTCACATTATGCACAGATAAAACCCTGTGGTTTCTGAAAGGTTTGCTGTGACTTTACACTTTTTTCAGTCTATAGAGGATGGTTACAGATTGGGCTATAAGCACCGTACCAACGTGATTATTCTTGAGGTGTACTGAGCACAGTGGGGCAGACACAAGTTTTTAGGAAAGTTTGGAAGTCCCCACTGTGTTTGTGCCTCATTGATGGCTCCTCTAACATCCTGCAGCAAGTACTTTAATTACAACTCTTTTAATGATTATTTATAAAGGTGTGGATGGCGGTGAATCTACTTGCGCAGCCTCTCCTCAAGGCAAGCTTTTGTTTTGAACATCATCTGTTTTCCTGACACCTGTGCAGTCACATGGTCACAGTTATGGACTGCATGTGGACTTCCACATAGGGGTCTGTACAGACCCTTGTAGACTTGGGTGGATGACTAATTTGACGTCATGCCTAGAGACCCTTGTGGACACACAGACAAGAAAAGCATAATTACCCCATAACTTTAACCCCATTCCTCCAGTACATTAACAATGGTCAACACTTTTCTAAACTATTTTATTACATGTTTATATGCTGCTTATGAATGGCAAATGGACGTGGGTTTAGTGTTGTAACTATATCGTGATTAAGTGTAGAATTAGTAAGTGCCAATGTGAGTTTTCCATGTGTTTCATCACTAGCCAGAGCATTGAACAACTTAATAATTTTTGACCTGATGGTGGTGCTGAATGAAAATTCACCAGCTCACCAATGTTGTAACAATTTTTCCTCAAGAGGACATGACTGTCTGAAACAAATTTCATGGCAATCCATCCAATTGTTAAGACATTTCACTCAAAACCACAAATGTGAACCTCATGGAAGCGTTACAGGAAAAGTCAGGAGATCACAAAATTCATTGGAATTCATCCTCTGGAGATCATGAATGACTGCAACAAATTTCATGGAAATGTATTTCATAGCTTTTGAGTCATCACAGTTTGGACCAAAGTGCTGGACTGACTGACAATGACAGAACAACACTGCCATCACTGGAACCAAACATCCAATGGAAGTCGTTGCAGAAATTGTATCCCATCACAGTTGAGTCTGCTGTTTCTCCAGCTACTAAAGACAAATGACGTCTCTCTCCATATCAGGCTTGAAGAGATGATATAACATGGACTGCAGGACTCCGAACTTTAAAGCAGGAATGCAGATAGAATGACAGCAGACTTTGGCCAGTAGCTGATATCGGAGTCTTGAGTGCGATTGCCTGTCAATTCAGATGAATGAGCTCGCTGGCTTTGATGCTGCAGTAGGTCACATGCCTGCCGTCTGTGTGTATGTGCGTGTATGTGTGAGGTAAAATGGGGCGAGATAGTGAGAAATACTGGGATTACTGGAAGGTCGAGAGCTGTCAGATGAGATGGATGCAAGACTTCTCCTTTGGTGCTCAAATCACACACACGTACACACTGAGAGGTGGAGGGGCTTGAGTCTCGAGGCGCCAATGTTTCACTTACCATGCACAGATGCACATGTGTTTAGATGTAAACCTACATGCACCAGCGTACTCACAGCACAGCAGATGTGTGTGCATGCCCACACACACAAAAGCTCAGCTGTGCAGTCAGGCCTCAAACTGCATACATCCTACTGGGCTGCGCTCCAATCAGCAGGATTAATGAAGAGGTATCGCATTTTACAGTAAAGCAGCATGTGGGGCTCTGGGGAACAAATGGCCAGAGTCTGCAATTCCTCAAGTCTGTCTTCAATAATGTAATCGACTTTTAGGTTATGAGATAGCATGGTTAAGGCAATTTGCAGAACTTTGTGGCACGGTTGAGTTATGTTCCTTAACAAGACCATCACATGCAATCTGCTCCTTTCCATAGACCCTCATGAATACCTTCTGTGTAAATACTGTACTGCTGAGAAGAAGCATGGTGGCGTAATGTGTCAGAAAGTATCAGTGAAGGAATCCACGATCCTTTAAGAAGGTTTGTGAAAAGAATTAATTCCTGATATGGGTATTCTTCAGTGTAACCACCTCAAATCAGTGAAGCCTGACATTATCTGAAAACACTAAAACAAGCCTGGAATAACCCCCAAATTGCCCCCCATTACCAGCTCAAGTTCAATGATGACAATTTTAAAAATACTAACCACAGACACCATTTCAGCTCGAGGCTTGTTCTGTGGTGAATCTCGCGTTCGACTGGGTTAAACACACAATACTTTAGGCTTGTTTGGAAGTAATCATGCTCACATTCAACGGCTGTTTTTGGGAAATGAGACTGACTTTGGTTTTACGCAGACTGAGGTCAGTGTACAATTACAAGAGTCACTCGAAGAAATAGAAAACCTCAGAGCTGTTTCTGTCCTCAAGTTTAGTTTAAGTTGTTTTACTGCTCTAGATTCCACTGCCAAAGCGGTCCTGGCGGTTCTGTCAAGGGCGCAGGCCGCTGTCATTCTTGGGGGGGGCAAAAAAGTGCTGGCTGATCCAAGTGCAGCTGGTGGGGTTTTGGCATGTTTGGTGGAGTGCAGGATGATAACAGTATGTGCTTGGTGTGAGGTGACAGAGTCTTGTTCCAATGCTCCGTGCCTCTGGACATTCACCAGAGAGACTTGTTACACTTTCATTTCTCTCTGAGTGTCAAATTCCAAACTGCTGAGGGAATAACCCGACTTGTTGCAAGCGGGAGGGAGAACATATCAGTGGAGAGTACAGTAGATAAGTGCTAGAGTAGCAGGTTTCAATTGATAAAGGCCTGATAAAGGCTGGAGTGAGTGTATGATATGTTGAGAGTCAGCAGAGCAATTCTGCAGAAGGCCGACTAATCCTTTGTTATCATGGTGTTTGTCTTGGGTTGGCATGAAAGCAGTAGAGCTTTGCAGTGTGTAAGCAAACAGACTGAGTAGAGTGTATTTGTGCATGGGCATGTGATTTGTGCTGTCTGGGGTCTATGTTGTGTCTGATAACATGTTAAAGCAAAGGTTACACTGTAAAGCAGCCATCAGTGACCCACATACTGAGCATGGGAAAACCAAACCTGAGCGATATCACAGCCTGAGGTTAAGAAGGCCATCAGGAATCAGGCTCAGAAATGTCAGTGGATATGAGGAGGATTCAATTTAATCCCAGAGCTGATAAGAGAGTGTGGACAAACCTGAACAGAGTTAGTGGTGTTCAGACTGAAATCTGCCCTGCATTAAAACAATGCAAAGGGCTGTGTTGGTGGAGGGGGGCTGCTGCAGGTACTAGGGACACATGAAATGTTATCCGAAGAGTCCTGTTTGACTAAACCAGGATTTATAGCTGACACAAGAGTCCTGATGCAGGCACCTATGGTAGGCTTTGATTTACAGTCAGATTTTATCTTTGTTTTTACATTTACTTTGTAATCTAGAGTGGCTGTGTCCACCAGACCAAGATTAATAGCACTGAAGACTCATCTAGGTAACTCTAGATGGTGTTTTGTGGTGTCTCAGTGACTCAGGTAGAAGAACAAGTTGCAGTCTTGGTAGTTCAATTCTAGTCCCTGAGGAAGAATTGATATATCTAAAGATAGAAGGACCCTCTGTAATGTTGTCTAGACTGCAGTTTTGAACCTCAGTGTGGTAAGTCTCAGCCATCACCATCTTGGCAATACCTGATTAGATGGAACTAAGTGGAGCTGCGGTGGACCACGGCAATGTCTCTGGATCTGGGTCATGGACGGTCCTGTAAAGGTACCCATCATAATGTCAACTATAAAAAAATCTCCTCCTGTATAGTTTTCATGTAAGGGGGAAGTTAGCTAAAGAGACCAAAGCCGTTTCCTCTACCAGGCTGTAAACTTGATTATTTCTGCTGTAAAGTTGGACATTTCAACATGGGGATCTATGGAGATTGCCTGTCTTTTAAAGCCAGCCTCTAGTGGCCACTGAAGGAACTGCAGTTCGCTACTCTGAATACTTACTCATTCCTACTGAGAGTCTTTAACCTCCTTAAAATCGTCTACACTCTGAACAGACTCCATCAGCATCAGAAACATGTCGTGAAAAACACAGGTAGACAATTACAGTTTTTGTGGTCCCCATCGATGCCGCAGCCCTGACATGTATTTACATATTTGTGGAGGCACATGGCAGTTATGGTGTAACCTTGAAGTCTACACATGCAGTACTTCATCAAGACTTAGCAGACGACAAAACACTGCACAGCAATATGTTATACTCTGAGGCAGGATTTTACATTTGCAAAGTTATCGTGGCGACAACCATTTAATTCTTTGATGTGATAATCACCATATAAACAGAAGAAATACTGCTTTTGCATTACAAAGGCATCTACCAAGAATGTTCCCTTTCCTTCCTCATGCACCAATTGCTGCTGTCAGTTCAAAAAGGAGAGATCGTATGAAAGTAGAGAACAAAAGGGTGTTGCAGGAACATGAGCTTGCTAAATCAAAGTATTTTTGCAGTTAGACCCCAGTTAGAAGCGACATCATAAAGCGGAGTCTGGAGTCCAGACACCCCCCGGAGTCTAGACTCTGGTGATGGAGCAAAGTTAGCAGATGGCTAATGGAGACTGACTGAGGTGCCCTGGACAACCTATATGATGTGGAAATGGGGAAGAGGATGGATGCATGATTAGTGACTTGGAAGAAAGAGTGACAGAATTACAATAAATTTAATGAACGGGGCCTGGGGGCTGACAGATCATTGGACAAGAGTGATGATACTGAAATTGACAATCAAGCAATTCTGACAGCATGGGAAAAGCTGCATTTACTAAGAGGAATGGAGGCAAAATGTGAGTAAACAGATCTTCCGTATTGAAGAATAAGCCTCATTTGTCAGAACGACAGCTATTTTATTCTGTGATGTGATAATCACCATATACACAGAAGAAATATTACAAAAGCATCTACCAGAAATGTTCTCTTTGCTTCCTCTTGCACCAGTTGCTGCTGTCAACATGTTGACATGATGATATTTAGCAGGTATAGTGTTTACTATGCTCATCCTTCTATTTGAAAGCACTTTGTACAAAGACCAGCTGATAGGAATGCCATTTGTCTGGACTTTGGCATTTGGACATAAACCATAGTAATGGAAAAATGATGACCTGACGATGGAGCCAGGAGATCAGCAAACATAAAACAGCTCATCCTGAGGGGGACCATGAATATAGGCACCAACTTTCATGGAAATCCTTCCAAATGTTGCGATATTTGACCCAAAACAATCATTTATCTATGTGAAATACTAAATGAATCAATTCTTCTGATGCCAAGCAAATAAAATCATTATTTATTTGTAAAGGTAAAATCTGTTATATTCACATGACATTTAAAAATGTTCTGTGTTTGAGTGACGGATAAAGTTGTCACTCCACAGGGAGGAAATGAATTCATACTTAAAGGAAGTCCTTGGAAACGGCATTGTTTTATTTGGCAATGAAGGCGTGGGTAGACAATAACTACTTCTTACAGTTGAATACAGTTGATGTGCAGGAGGCAGCTCTGGGGCTCCAGAAATAGCTAAAGCCCAAACCAGTATGATTTCAAGACAATGCACCGCACACTGGACTCCATCAGACTTCCCTTGGCTGATATTTTGAGCATTTTTAATGACATCCGGTGGCCAGAAAAGAGCGGTGAAGTCAGGAGAGAGCTGCACGGTCCACAGGAAGATATTGACTTCAGGGACCAAAAGAAAACACCCAAGCAAGCAGGCAGGCGAGTCGGTAAACAGGAAAATACACAGAGGAAGGCACCTGGTTCAAGTGCGCAGTGCCTTCAGGGACAAGGGACACACTCCGGCTCATACTGTGTTGTTTCCTATTGACACACAGTTTCCTTGCTTTCGGACATCCTGTGTGGGCGTTTGTGTGGATGTGTGTGTCCCACTGAATCTGTCATTGTGTCAGCTTGTTTGTTCAACAATATCTATAATTGGTATCATTAATTGCACTTTGGAATTTGCTCCTTTTTAATTCCGTAGGATGTTGCTGCGTGCAGAGGGATGCCATTGTGCTCGCTAATCTCTATGGATGACTGGGTGATCGCACACCAGCACATGTGCTCCCGCAGCCCTAACAGACATTGCGTGGCTCAATTCCTGCAGCTTGATTAGAAGTGGATATTTCCCACAAATCCCTAATCATGGATAAGTTTTAAGTAAATTAGCGACAGCAGGTTGGAAGCAAAGGAGGAAAAATCTAATGAGAAATCAGTGGAAACATTTGGTGTCCAGGCTAATGAGCCACAACGCTGCACTAATCAATATTTTTAGAATAACAGTGGATCAGATTTCTACTGTATGTGTAATGTGAAGGGGTCACTAGAATTACTGGACACCGCCGTTCCATTCAACATTATTAAAGTTCCCCTGTTTCTCAGCTCATTGTTTTGGTTTTCAGGCCCTCTATGTTACTGCTTTGGTTACCTCTCATGGCTCCTGCTGTCATTGTTTTCAGACACAGCAGGCAGCAGTTAAGGGAAAAAAAAAAGAAAATAACCTATAACTCAGCTGTATGCATCATACCCATCACTATGTGGCAGACTGCTGAACATAATTAACTATTTAGCAACTAAATATATTGTTTACACAAATAGAAATATGCGGTCGACTAAAACAGGCCTGATCAGAAAATAAAATAAGAGTTCACTGTATAAATCTTTAGTGAGAGTACATTAGTGTTGTTTTCACTGTGTTTCCTCTGCCTATATGTGGCCACAAAACTAAAAGTCTACAGCTGTGCTCCCAGTTGTGTGAGGCTGCATTTAAACACAACACTGCTTTAATATGAATGCTAAAAAAGGCATACTGACATGTTCACAATATTAAAGTTAGCATGATAGTGTTTAGCAGGTATGCTCACCATCTAAAATAGTAGTTTTACAAATTTTTTCCTTCATATTTTACTGATTTTGTATGTTTGATAGATGAGAAAATATGAATTAAATTACAAAAAACAGACTGTGATTTGCACATCTAAAGTAAAATACCATTAAAAACCTGCGACTGTGAATAACCTATTTTCTTTAAAGAAAATTGAATCGAAGGCAAATATGCAAATATCCTTTATTAAGAATTAAAAATCCAAAACATACATATAATCTCGTGTAGAAAATTTAATTTGATTATGGAAATTTTGTGTATTTTTATAAGATGGTTATCTTCTGTTAATTTACGGTATATTTCTGGTGTGCCTGCTGCTAAAATACTACTCTTTTATAATGTGTTTTGTTGTTTTGTTTTTTACACTGTAGTTTGACCTGTTAGTATGCAAACAATGGCAAATTGGCACTAAGCATAAACCGCAGCTAAGGTTGATGGGAACCTGAGTATTTGATCATAAAACAAAGGACTGAATAAACAAAAGCCTTGGTCCTCATGTTGGTTAAAGTTTAAAAATTATTCTGAGGGAAAAATGAATGTCAGCATCAGATTTCATAGCCATCGGATAGACTGGAATAGCTTTATTGTCATCATATATGGGGGCATGACAAAAATATAAATAATAATATAATCAATCTGACAGTTAGAAAGATGCCTAAAATTAAAATTAGAGTCAAATGTGGCACCATACAAAAAGTCAGTAGGTGACCAAAGTCAGCAGAATATATCATCAGGGAACCACAGATGTTTGTACAAAATTAGGTGGTAACTCAATAAATACATATTTCTCTAAATAAACTTTGATGTGCTGTTTTGAGGAAAAGTCAATGAATCCCCACTTCTATTACAATTCATGTTCTGAGAACCATAGATACCTACATTAACATTCTGCTCTCTATGGAGTGAGTTAGAAGGGGCATTAAAAATAAAGGACCTAACCCTAGCTTGGCTGGTAAAACAATAAGAGTATATCCAGAGCTTTGGTTCCGACTTAAAGTATTGCACAGCTCGTGTCCACACATTCAGGAGCTCATAAGAGGCTTGTGAAGGGATTAGTGCAGTGCCTAACTTGACCTCTTGACCCTCCAGAATAAGGCCTTTGCACTACTGCGAATAGGCAGCAGATGAAAAAAAAAAGGCATCTGCCTCTCAGTTGCAGGAGCTTTTGCCTTGTCCCCACAAATTCCTCTTCTCCTCTGACACTTGTAAACTGCTCCACCATGTCAGGCTCTGACCTCCATTACAAAGGAAGGACCGCATGTCAAACCCGACCAGTCAAGTTGGCCCATTATGTGCACTGGTTGGGGGTTAAGCTGTGCTCTGGCAAACAGTGAAACAGAGCTGAAGCTGCTGTCACAGGGAGCTTTAAGCTGCTTTTTTGATGCAGATACGGCATATTTGGAAAGTAGAGGAAGACTTGAGGGGGGAAAACTGCCAATTCTCATTTTTGCTTGTTTGAAAGAATGTAAAATCTCATTATTACCCTCCATGGAAATTGCTATGTTACAATAAAAAGATAATGAGCAAACTTGGAGACAAACTTGGAGGCGAAGCTACTTCACCTCAAAGTAAAGATGAAATCTTTGTTAGTGGTGAGTCACAGTTTTCTAGGCAGAGAAAACACTTTATTTCTGAATAAACTGGAAACAGAAGAGAGCAAAATATTCATATGTTTGATGTTTAATAGGAATGTAAAGCTATAAATCATTCCTCAATCCAAAAGGCTGACACTGAGTGACATATACTGTGCAGTATTAAAAACTGCAATCAAAATGAACTCTTAGATGTGTTCGCTTATTGTGTCAGTCTGAGAGAACAATAGGGTTTATGTGAAATTCAGCCCATGTAGTTCCTGAAGGCAGAGATTTTAAAGCCTCTCTTGGAAGGAGAATAAAAACTAATCTCTGCGATGAGACTCTGCTGCTGCAGTGCTGTCATGTGCACGACTTTTATGGGTGTCAGCAGTGACCAATGGAAAAATGGAGGCGCTAAGGTCGGCACACACACACACTGACCTCAGTCGACATATCATCCAGGCTGCGTCTTAGCCCAGACACCTTCTTCTCCCAGCTCTGATGGCAAATGCTATTTATAGCCGTGTTATTACTGAGCTATACCTTTCACTGTACCCTTATCTAACATTTTAAAGTGATTAAACCAGCCCACATCTCCAGGCTCTATCACTGTGAACAAATGTTATTTTAGTCTTTAAAAACTGCCAAACCCTGACTGTCTGACAAGCCAAGCATAACACTGAATATATAACTGGGGAAGAAAGGAACAGGGAATGTATTGTGTCTCATAATACATTTCATTGATGCTACACCAATGGGATCTCAGAGGGTGAAGTGAAAAATAGTGGCTAAAATGATGCATTGTCATTGTCTGTCACTGCTGCAGATTCATTATATTTCTGGTTACACATGACTGGCTTTGAATGATGGGCTTCAAACCAAGCATATCCTCTATATTTTTTATTTGTTTATGTACCAGGAATTGATTTAGCAATGTGTAAATTTGTATCCCAGTTCACAAACTATTATGTATTTAGGGCTGCAACTAACCCATTTCCCTGTGAAATAATGGAAAATCACAAGAAGACCCGGCTGAAATTTTCCCCAGCCAAAGGTAGTCTATGTTGATGTTGTGCTTTGTTTGACCAAGAGTCCAAATCTAAAAAAAAACAAAAAACAAAAAAAAAAAACAGTTGACAATCATATATGACAAAGGAAAGCATTAAATCAGGATTTCTGCCTTGCATTTTCCTCTGACAAAATTACTAAAATGATATATGAGTTATCAAAATAGGTGTAGACTTGTTGATGCCTACTTTTGATAGACAAAATAACTGATGACAAGCGAAAGTGATGTGCTAAGTTCTGTTAACGAAATCCGGACATTTTGTTGCATGAAGCAGAGGTTTAAGTTCTCACTCTGACTTCACTGACTGTCTGTATCTGTACATGTTGCTGCTTAACGGCCAGCGAAAAGAGCAAAAAGCAAAGATTTACCTTGAGGTCTTGTCTATCAAATTTGCTAGCTTCAATTTTTTACCTTAAAACCATAGATGCAAAAGAAGTTCCTTTCGTAGTGACTCTGTGTGGCTGTAGGGAAGCAAAGTTGTGCTTTGAGCTTTATGCTAATGGTGTCATGCTTTATATGAATGAATGTAGAAACTATTTGGAGATGCAGTTGGAAGCAGATATTTTATCTTTCTATATTTTATATATTCTTCATTTGCCAAAAAAAGAAGACTGAAGTACTAAATCGTGCCATTTGTTTGTGGTTGAAGTCTCAAAAGCCTTTTAACAATATTTAAAACGGAGTGTTTGAAGCTTATCTGTAACTGTAACTAGAGAAATGGTGAAACCAGGCGACCATTGAGGAGCAGCTCTCTGTGGATCTATAACCTCAGTCCCGTCTGTTGATTCATTATGTCAACCTGTAGTCTCTAACACAGAAGCAAAAATAAGCAGGACGCTTTGACTAAACAAAAGTATGGTACTCATAAATCTCCCAGAGGCCCCTCTGAGATCCTCCAGGCCATTCCTGCAGCACAGCGCTGTGGTACGTTCTGGGTTTAGGGGTCATGGAGGAAAGGGAAAGGCATGACATGCTGGAACAGCAGGCATCTGAAACCCCGCTGAGCTGCTGCAAAACATCATTGAGAATTTCCTGATGGTGTGTCTAACCTTTCAGCAATTTTTCTGATGGCCTGCAGTGCGTAACATGCTTTTTGCACAGACAGTTCTTGTCAGCCAGATTACAGACAGAGCAGTTCAAAGTGAAGATAAATATGCAACGTTCTGAAAGAAAGTGATCATATTTTATGTTAAATAACTCATGATCTCAAAATGTTAACTATGTCTTCCTTATGTATGTGGCAGAGTGACATATGTCTGCCTGTCTGTCTATCCAGGAGAGCCTTTGTTCAGGTGTTAGCCTCGTCCTGAGCTTTGCAGAGCTGTCAAAGTCTTCATGAGAGAGTCTCAAGAGTCTATTTGGCCTTGTAACATAAACCATCTCTAGATCACAGAACCAGGTGTCTGTAAAGCTGGTACTGCCATTTAAACCCCATCACGATTTTTAAACACTGGTGTAGAAGCATGCACGTTTGTCATATTAAATAACTCTCTGGACAGATTTAAGTGCTGATAGCTCCAGATTTGATCCTCCGTTTTTCTTCAATAGAGACTCTTTAATGTTTGACTGATCTAGTTCCACTGGGACAAAATAAATCAGTAACAGCGATGATCAGATGTACAGTAGCAGCTGCTGCAGCTCAGATAAATTTGCTAACTGTGGTATGGGGCTTTGGAGAGGTGCCATCACATATCAAAGTCAAATACAGTTGCTATCATCTGACTCTCATCGTCACAGATGCTCAAGTTGGCAGGAAGGAAACAGAAAGCTGTACATCTTTATCTGAGGCTCACGTGAGACCGCTGATACAACCAGTCGGTTTTGGTTGTAGCAGCTTCAGGGAACCTCTAGAGAGTCTGTCCACATGAGATGCTGCAACCATTTTTGATCAAATAATCATTTTGATGTGTGATACAAACACATAACTTGAAAGGTAAATATATTGGTATTTATTACGCGTGGTGCCATTGTGTCATTAAGCAAAAGAACCAGGCTCAGGCTGAATGACTAGAGTTCAGAGAAATTTAACTGAAAGCTATGAAACAGACCTTTGAGGCTGAACTGCTGATATATAATGTCAGGTATGTCAAGCTGTACCACCTTTGCATGTTAAGCTTTGGCCTTAGACATAGAAAGAAAATCTAAAAAAAAAAAAAAAAAAAAGTTAATTCAGGTGCTCAAAAAATAAATCCATCCATCACTTCAATTTCAGGTTCCCTATTTCCTATGACATCCTCCGAAAACCTTTACAACACCTGTCTGTGTCGCTTACTTTGTAGCTTTTTGTGTATTTTCCTCGTTTATTATCAAAGAAATTGTTTAGATAGTTTTTATATATTGAGAAATACAATAACTTTATTTCTTGAGGGGATCAATAGCAGTCTTGTGTCTGTACAGTAAATAAGGAGCCACATCCAGCAATCGGTTTGCTTAGCTTTGCACAAACACTGGGAACAGCTAGCCTGGCTCTGTCCTCAGGTAGTCCTTCATAGCCAGAGCTATCGACTCATTGCTGTGTTATTTCTGGAAAATGGTCTGTCTGCATCTCATTATCGTTCTGCTTTTGGTGAAAAGTGAATGCTTTGGTGTGTTAGTCCGTATTTCATCCAATTACAGTTGTGTTGGTGCTACGCTGATGATGCAGTAACGGCGCAAAATAGTGATGAAGAAGTTGTTTTGGTGGAACATTTGCATGCAAGGAGAAAAAAACAGTGAAATGTATGATAAGGCTGATACCCAAACTCCACATCTAGTGAGTCAGACTAGCACAAAGATAACAAAAACCTCTACAGATATCTCTGAAGCTCATAAAGTACCACATTAGATTGTTATTTGTTTAATCTATGCAGAGAAAGAAGTGTCAAAATGACAAGCTGTTGGTTTATGGGGCCTTAAGTGTCATTACAGGTGTTTGTGTTTTGATCCTTTCGCCACTTATCACATCTGTAGATTGAATGTTTCTCTTGGCAGACTTCATAAACACATGGTTTTTCATTATGTTAATAAACAATAATAAGTAATTAATCATCAATCATGCTTCTGTCACCACACAACAACATTCTGACCTTTGCCTGCGCAACGCCGTCAAAACAAAGACAACAACACAATGGAGCTTGAAAGTATATTAAGTCTACAGGTGCTCAATATCGATGATGAAGAGCCCATTTCCATTAAACAATGGCTGCATTCTTGGCCGTCCTGGTGGATGTGGATGCGATGCTCAGGTTGACATTCCTCACCGTTTCCTCGACGCATGCTGCGTTTACCTTTGGGGCGTTGAGCCGCCCGCATTTTTTCCAGGCTGCACATCCTCAGCAGCGATGGAGCAGAGATTCCAGCAGCGCACAGGCAGCAGGTGTGAGGCCGAGGCGGACTTTCCAAGGATGTTAAGTGAATGGAAGACTCATTAATGTCCTTCCCCTACCTCTGCAAACAAAAGGACTGGAATGCAGGAGGATGCCTGTCGACATGCCACAGATGGAGGAGATATGCTTCTCTGAATGGGATCCTGATCACTGCTCGCAGGTAGTTTACACACTGGGGGATCACTGGGACTTTCTCAGCTGGGCCATAAGAAAAATAAAAACTCCAAGCCGAAGAAATAACACCCCTCTGCAAGGCTTTGGGGATTCAATGTTTGTCCCAAACAGAAAACACAATAATTTAACACCATCCGGTCGTAACAGATTGTGGTGAGGCAAAAAAGGAATAATTTAAGCCGGTGAAAAGGATTTGAGGAAGGATGTATTTGTTTATAAACTGGCCAAACTTCAAGAGGACAAAGAATGGTCAGCAAGAAAGGAAACATACTGTATTGCCACTTTCTGTGTCTGTGTGACTCTAACCACATTTTAAATATCGCCATGGTGATTGCTGAAGACGGGCTTGAGAGCTGAAATTGCACATAATTGCTCTATCTCAGCACGAGTGAATTCTCAGAGGGCTTAAAGTGCAGGGAACAAACAGTGGCGCTCTTAAACAGCAACAAGGACAGAAAAAAGACATTTTGGCCAGCAGCACATGTGAGTTCATATTAAAAAAATATTTATTGATGTATTTCTCTGCACAATACACACAACTGTTTATATACTTAATCACATTGCAGGCTACAGATGTGATAAAAACAAAATAAACACTAAACAGATGTTTTGATCAGATGTGAGGAGTGACAGTGGGGACAATTCTTTCACAAAATAAATTTTTCTGACAGACAAATAGACAGATTGTCAGTGTTCATTGTTATTAGAGTCATTCATGCTCAAACCACAACAATGTTAGTTTATATAAAACCACAGGCAGCTGCTCCCAACACAATCAAACACAAGCTGATTGTTGTACTGTACGCTACCTGCCCAGTGCAAATTGAAGGAGAGACAAAGCAAACTAGTAGCCGGTGCAGAAAGCTGAAAATTTAGCAAACTGAGATGGCAATTTATTTTTTCAGGAAATAACAAACCAAAGCAGTGCAACAATGTGAATTACAATTGGGCCTGAGTTGCTCAGTTTGCCGAAAAAAGGAGTGAAATAGGACATCCATGTTACTGTGTGTGCTGGATAAACAGCATTAAACGCTGTTATTTTAGTCTGTCTGCAGGGGAAATACAACACCATCAACAAACCCGTAAAACAAGCTGGTTTATGTTATCTTTGGACGATTAATGACTGTCTTGTCTATTGTGACATCGTTACAGTGCTGTTTAGATTCATGTGTGTGACTTAAAGTCCTTTTTTAACCACTGTTTTCCTAACCTTCAACTAGATCACGACCACTTCTAACCTTGATAAAGCAGTTTCAAGGACTATTTTTTTGGGCATTCTTTTTTATGTACTATGTTACGTCTCGGTGTATTAAAGTTACATATTTAAAAGTTTATTTCCATGAAATTTGCGTTATATGTAACTCACTGTCAAACCTGTTTACAAAAAATGACATTCCTAACCAAATTTATTGAAGTAAATATATGTTCTCCACATTTGTTCATAACGTATCACAAATACATTTTTAATCAATATATTTTCACCACTTGTTATACTACTTAACAGTCATTTCTTTTCAGTCAACCAGTCAAACATTAGATATTTGAATATTTGGTGTATTTGAACCCAAACTATGCAATTTTCCTCAACCTATCCACATGTTTCTGGTGTCTAACCTTAACTAAGCCCTTAACATGCTGTAAAATTGTGACAGTGTCTGCCGAAACATGACATTTTCCTTATCCTGAGTGTAGTTTTGGTGCTTAAACTTCACTAAACAAGTGAAAGCTAAACCTTTTCTCAGAAGTCTAAGAACAAGGTATTGGGTGAAGATCCTGATTTCTCCAACCTACCTCCTCCAGTCTGTGGATCTTTTAGGCAGGAAGGATCACAGATGGGGAACTTTTTGTTTCCAAACCTAATTCAGAATAACAGATAGTAATTTTTTGGAGATGGGGCTCCCATACTTTCTTTATACTGTGAGGATCTATAAAGTCCAGGCCTCTATCTACACCCCTCTAATACCATATGTGGCTCTGTGTAAACACTGTGAGACTACAAAATGGCAAGTTGTAATATTTGAGTAATTCAGCCAGACATGTTCAACCCGAGAAAAGATTCTGAAGAAATATGATACAGAAAGGTCGACATGATTGCGTCCTTAGGTTTGTTACACATGAAACCTCAGAAGTCTGAAACTGTGTTCTTGAGACTATCGTCATTACACTGCAGTTTCAAGGAGCAAATACTCAGCTGTTTTTTTGTTGTTGTTTTTTTTTTGCTTATTATATGTCTTCTAGCAGATTTGAAAACACTATATAGACATGTCTACTTTTAACAAATGTTTCTTAGCAAATTGAAACTGACAGATGGCTGCAAAAGGTTAACACAGAGAGCAAAGCTGTCTATCTCATGGTTAGCCACGAATATGTCAGTGACAGTGAATTATTAACTTATCCTTGGCAATAATTTCTGTATATGTAAACACAATAATTGTAATGATCAGTCAGATCTCCACCAAGGTGCTAAATGACTTGTGCTTTCACTTACTTATTTTGCTTATTATTCATGCAACACTGTAATATACACAGCAAACACATTAACAGTTCCATTTCAGTGGGGTTGTCTCTCCACTGTATTTCTGCAGCTGCGGTTTGAGAACAAACATCAGCCTTTAGACTGTCACCATGGTCACTGGAGTGGCCTCAGCTGGCTTGTCAAGGTGTTTTAATGGGGCTTGTTGATGGATGACTCCATTACTGTACCACAGCATGCTGTGTCACCTCCAGCTGAACACTGCACTGGCACGCTCCCCTCCCCATCCGAGGATGTTGTTGTCTTACCGTTTGCACTGAAGGAAATAAATATAATTAAAAACAACAAACAAACAAAAGATATCTCCTGCAGAAATACTTCCTGACGATAAGAGAAGAGCTTGATTACAGCGAGCGGCCAGGAGATGAGGCAAGAGCTGTTGACCGCGGCGATGACGAGGTCTACATCCTGTCTGAGACACGGCCTCGACATGACGCTCCGTCCTGAGGATCCAGACCACAGAAACCAGGCTGAAAAGAGGTCAGGCAGCTGTTCTTTCATTTGACTGAATCGCTGAAGCAGAGCAGCAGTGAGGAGTGAAAAAAGGAGAGTGGAATCGGCTGAAGTAAAGCCGCCACAACAAACAAGGTATGGCCCAGATCAAGGTGCTCCCCCATCGTCATCCTGCACGCTATCTGAACCATATTAGTCAAGCTTGAAAGGACTCCCCCTGTTCCCCAAAAGACCCCTGAAGATGGATGAGCAGCAGGGAAGCGGATGAAATGCAGGTAAAGAAGAATAAAAGGAAACAGGCCCAAAGTTACAACTTTTCTTTTCTGTTCAAGACAAAGGCCAAGACTTTTTTGTCTGCATGCCGCGACATGGGCTCGCTCACTAATAAATCCCATGTGTTCGTGTCTGTGAGGTGTTAAATCTGAAGGGTCCTGCCCTCCGTGGCCTCGGGGCAGCGCAGAGCTGTGCAGGGTGGAGGACCCAAGAGACCTGACCGCACTGTCACACAAGATCACATGTTGCATTTATTCTGTGGCTTGAAAGTATATGGCTCGCTCATTTCAGTGGTAAACAAGATGCTGGTCCTCCTCGAATCTTGTGGAGTGTGTAAATTCAGAGCGTGTTTGAGTGTGTGCCAGGATGCATGCCATGAAAATGCTAAAGGGCATTCCCTCTCAGATTGATACAGCTCCACAGCCTACCATCAGGGGTCCTCTGAAATGGGGTGATAAAAAATTTACCACTTTACAATAAATTTTTCACTGACAAAAAAACTTGCCAGTTAGTGAGGTCTAGCAAAGAAGAAGATGGTCTTGTCAAGAGGATTTACAAAACCTTCAAAGCATTGCTTCAGATTTAATGATGCTTAATTGAATATTAACCATCACTTAAATCTTTCCAGTCGTGCATAAAATTGTAAAATTATAGCTTCTTTTGATTGATTGCTTGTATATGTTGCAAATTTAAGGAGAGCAAAATTGAACATGACTAGAGGGAGCAAATATCATTCAACTTGCTGATTACATCGCCGGTGAACCAGGATATGAAGCTTGAATAGATGTGGTCAGGAGACTTCTAAATTAGCTCTCCACTCAGCGCTGAGGCTTACAATAACACACTTTTAATTCATTCCTTTAGGCGAATTCAACAATGCAAACATGTAAATTGAGATGAGAAACCAATTTCCTTTTCCAATTATGCCTTTCATTTAGTTCTATTCCAGTTTGTTACGTTTGCCAAAAAACTGCTGCTGTAGTTCAAACAAAAATCAAACAGAAATAAATCAAACGTATCTCGGCGACTGCAGGGCAGGAAACGCACAGATTACAAACTGTTTAAATTTCATGGTGAAGGAATGCGTCGCTTACATTTAGAGTTTGTTACAGGCCGATGCAAAACAAGAAAGCGGTCGTGTTGCAGATACAGTCGTGTTCTGGGTATTTATTGCAGGGAGAAACGTGAGAAACTGAGCCCTGCTAAACCCAGCTGAACCCCACTGAGCTGTCGGGGCACCTGTTTTCTGCAAATGCCAGCAAGCTTTTGCACCTCAGAATACCACCCTGCAGTCGAAGGCCCTCCCACCCCTCCCCACCACGCTGAAATCTTGTCCTCAAGGGATTCTGCCTCTTCTTATCACAATTCCACGGATCCTCTCTCCTGGATTATTCCCATCCTGCGCAGTGACTGGTGGGTGCCAGCAGGCCATGACTGCTGACACAGATGGGAGTCCAGGCTTGTGATGGCTTCCATATGTCACATCGCTCTCGAGAGTCGCTGCTTTTTTCTAATGTTTTTTTTCCCATCTCTCATCTCCTTCTCTGTTTTGCTCTTTAAAACGGTCTGAGCACAGAGAGAGAGGTGAGTGCCACTGAGGTTGGAGGGGGTCAGACGTGATGCCCATTAATACATTTCAGTGCAATCCGCGGATTCAATCCCAGCTTGAAGTCTACCTTTCGCTGAATGATTGTTGTGAGGTTAAAGACTGCAAGGTTAAAACGACCACATTTTACTGCCAAAAAGTCGACAGGAGAAAATTTGTACGTTTTGCAGTGTCCTCTGTATCCACTGGGGCCTTGGAATTGGACCCATGGTGAGATTTCCCACCATAACTCCTTCCTCCATTAACTGTCAGGGGCTCGAGACGCCTTAAATCTGCCCTGGGGACGCTGTGACACGACTCTGTGTTGTTGTATGGTAAATATGAACCAATCGGAAGCTGAAAATCTGGGTTTGACACTGCAGTAGTGGGAGGTTTTCCCGTCTTGACTGACACATGAGAACTCTAATATTCCCTGTCTGATTATAATCCCTGTAGTCGACCTCATTAGCCAGGCATCCGCATTGAACCCTGGCTGAGTAGGGTCTCCAAGCTCAGCTGTCAGTCAACACCTTTTCCTTCAAACAAAGGGCATCAGGGAGAAATAATCCCGCTCTCTCTCTCTCTAGAGCTTATGAGGAGCCTGTTTTGGGATTTGTGCAGACTTATGCATGCAAGCATGCACGCACTTATGACACGCTGCGTCTGCGACTAAACATTTTGGGTTGAAATCAAACAGAAACACTTAACACACACGTGAGAGAAACAGAAAACTAAGACAGGTCTCTGAAGTTGAAAATCTTGTTTTTCCCCAAGTGAGGTAATTATTATCAGTTTGTTGTACTTTGACACGCAGAACGTGGACTTGTTCTCTGCAGGAATGGGCCAAACCAAAACCCGCTATAGTCTTCTCTATAAACCTCTCCCATGAGCCCTCACACAAAGTAATTCATTGTACATAAAGCTCACGTTAATGCAAGTTAACTTATACGTTCAGGTTCACATCCTTAAAGAATGCAATAAAGCCTCCACTTTCCATACTAAAAGAATTAGCTGAATTCCTCGAGGTTCAGATTCTGGACAAAGGTTGGATTTAGGTTCCCCAGTGAACTTTGGGCCGTCTCCCTGTATATGTCCCCCCATTCATCCCGACTTTGATTCACCACTTCAAGCAAACACATCTGCATTTAAAGCAACATGATTTCAGAGCCCGTCTCACTGCAACTGGGAGTGAAATAACAAGCTATAAAATGACACTGGCTACAGGCAGTCTGTCGCTTCAAAACACAGAGCTGCCAGCGTGATTTACGGTGTGCTCACTTTTGCTGAGGGTGACAGCAGAGACAGAGAGGAAGAGTGATTCGGGCCTTTGTGAGGTCTTCTCATAAAAGGCTGAGCGATGAGACCCCTACTGCTCTCATAACATTCCTTTGCTGTTTGGGTAACATACCCAAACAGAAAATGATATGCCATTTACGCCATTTGCAGTGTCACCAAACACTGACGCCGCTCAGCATCCTGCTCGCCTTCATAAAAGAGAGCTGAAGTGGCTTTTCATGGGAAATTCGCAAGCAGCGACAGCTTTAAGCCGAAATGCAGAGAGAAAACAAACAGTCGTACTTGTGCTAATTCAATAATCTCCATTTTCTGCATTCTCTGTCCGCATTTTGTAACTTTATAGCTCAGCAATGTGGAGCAAATTGTGGCTGTGCCAGTCCTTTATCTTGGAGTTGAGAGAATGCCACAGACATGAAAAACAGACAGACGATAGACAGATGGGCAGTCTGAGTGCAAGAGAGCTTTTTTTATATATCTGTCTGTAGCCTAAACGAACTCATTTCGCCTCTAAAAACAGGCACGGGAGGCCGGCACACACAGCTATGTTAATCTGAAATGCTGCAATGCCAATAGTGTGACATGGTGGGCTGCTCCTTACTCCCTCATGCCTGTGCATTCAACATAGTGCTGCTGGACCGCCGCCTGGGAAACAGATGGCAGGGAATAACACTGTCACCCACCCTGAACACTGACATCCTGGGCCAGGCCTCCGCCATGCACTTTGCTATCTGTCTGTTTGTATCGCCTCTGAAATCCCCCCTTATCCTCACAGACCCATCACCAGATTAGGAGATATACATGAGTGAAACTGACTGGACAGCTGAGCCTCATTAGCCAAACATACGCTTCCATTTTACAATGACTCCGTTTGCTCCAGGTTGTTTAAATGGTACAGACGGATCCGCTGGGTGGGTGTTGTTTTGGGTTTAGGACAATGGGACTAATGACCAATGAGAAAGCCCCCATGTGAGCTCTGGAGGAGGAAGACGGCCTCTTCTTATTCTCTGGCTGGATTTAAACAATTAGACAATTAACTAGTTAAGGCGGATCAATCGATAGCTGGATTAAGACCAATGGGAAATGCTGAAATACTTTAGATTAGAAAAAGGATTACAAAAGGAACATAATGTTCTAATACTGATTTAAAATCAAATAAGCCTCCTTACAGCAATGCAAGGCTAACATTTGTTAATGAAGCTTCAGCTTATAGTCAAGCTGCCCAAAATACTGAGAAGCTGAGAAGATGACAACAATTTCTATTTATAATATGCTGAATTATTTTCTATGATACATTAATTAAATTAAATGTTGGATTTGTGATAGTGCTTTACAAAGAAACAAGCTGGTTACACCTAATTTAATAAATAAAAATAGAATCAACAATCAGTAAGACATGAAGCACTTGTATTAAAACTGTGAACAGTCTGTGCCTCTTGGATTACAAAAAGTAAAACAAGTACACTTTAATTGTTGTGACAGACAGTTTGGATTTATGTTATTAAAAACTGTAAACAATGAAAATGCCAATTATAACCATAGATCAGCTCATTTTAGGAATTTTCAGGATTAAACGTTGGTATATTAATTGCTGTTATGCTGCATAACCTTTCCTAAAATGACTACAAATGTTTAAGGTGTGTGTCAGTGAGTAAGGACCATGCTGTGTTCAAATGACCAACGACGTCACACAGCCAGCAAACAACAACTTTAAGTGAAGTCACGAGGACAGTTTCAGGTTTTCTTCAGAGCAGATTCACGGAACAATCTTTCCTGGATGTTCTCTCATTCAAAGACTTAGCAGCAGCAGCAGCAGCATGTGTCCTTTTTTAATATCAGCCTGCTCACCCTCTCCTCGCCCCCCACCAGCACTCCTAATCTGGTTGGCAGGAAGTGATTTGATCTTGGTGAAAAGCAGAGAATCTGAAAATCGAATGGACTGGGACATGAAGTGCTGCCCCGGCTATTTGACCCTGTGCTCTCATGCTGGTTTCGAGAGTGGAAGACGGTGACAGCAGGTGTTTTTTTTCCCTCCTGGTCCTCTTAATGCACTGTGGCTGCCTCTCATCTGCCTCCTACGTGTGATTTGTGTCTGAGGCCACGGAGGCAACAGGCGAACACAGAGCGTTTTGAAGAACAAAGTGACAGGTTGTTGTCATGGAGGCCAGGAAACGTCATCGATCACAGCCCAAGCACTCGACCAACTCAAAGCCTGCTTCTAACTGAGAGCAGATCAGATAACTAGTGTTGTGCTCCACTGTTAGATTTGGGAAATGACTTGTTGGACTAGTCAAGTATCCTTAAATTCATTAAACACTACCTAGACATTATGAGCCATAACATCATTTTTGTCCAAAAATTGCTATTAAATCACAGTTTGGATTTTTTTTCAGGCAGGAATTTAACCATTTAGATTATAAATATGTGGCCAGTTTATCAGAATGAGTCTGACCCATTTTTTTGTTCAAATTAGGTTGGAATTTTATTCAAAATCAGTCTGGTTGTCTGGCACCTTACATTTCATTGACCTGTTTGACTTTGCAGTTTTTCTCCATCTCCAGCTTCCCGATCGCAGATTTGTTAACTAACAAGCTGAAAAAATGTCAGAAACACAGAAAAAAAGGCCAAAGTTGTGAAATTGTTCTTCAGCTACCTTAAGAGCATGTTTCCAAGGCCTGGGCAAAAATGATACACACGTGGACAAAATTGTTGGTACCCCTCAGTTAATGAAACAAAAACCCACAATGGTCACAGAAATAATTTGAATCTGACAAAAGTAATAATAAATAAAAATTCTATGAAAATTAACCAATGAAAAGTAGACATTGCTTTTGAACCGTAGTTCAACAGAATTATTTTAAAAAATGAACTCCTGGAACAGGCCTGGACAAAAATGATGGTACCCCTAGAAAAGACTGAAAATAATGTGACCATAGGGACATGTTCAATCAAGGTGTGTCCTCTAATTAGCATCACAGGTGTCTACAAACTTGGAATCAGTCAGTTGGCCTATTTATAGGGTTACAAGTAGTCACTGTGCTGTTTGGTGACATGGTGTGTACCACACTAAACATGGACCAGAGGAAGCGAAGGAGAGAGTTGTCTCAGGAGATTAGAAAGAAAATTATAGACAAGCATGTTAAAGGTAAAGGCTGTATGACCATCTCCAAGCATCTTGATGTTCCTGTGACTACAGCTGCACATATTATTCAGAAATTTAAGATCCATGGGACTGTAGCCAACCTCCCTGGACGTGGCTGCAGGAGGAAAACTGATGACAAATGGAAGAGACGGATAATAGGAATGGTAACAAAAGAGCCCAGAACAACCTCTAAAGACATTAAAGGTGAACTCCAAGGTCAAGGTACATCACTGTCAGATCTCACCATCCGTCATTGTTTGAGCTAAAGTGGACTTCATAGGAGACAACCAAGGAGGACACCACTGTTGAAAACAAATCCTAAAAAAGCCAGACTGGAATTTGCCAAACTGCATGTTGACAAGCCACAAAGCTTCTGGGAGAATGTCCTATGGACAGATGAGACAAAACTGGAACTTTTTGGCACATCAGCTCTATGTTCACAGACACAAAAATGAAGCATATCAAGCAAAGAACACTGTCCCTACTGTGAAACATGGAGGAGACTCTGTTATGTTCTGGGGCTGCTTTGCTGCATCTGACACAGGGTGTCTTGAATCTGTGCAGGGTACAATGAAATCTCATGACTATCAAGGTATTCTAGAGAGAAATGTGCTGCCCAGTGTCAGAAAGCTTGGTCTCAGTCGCAGGTCATGGGTCTTGCAACAGGATAATGAGCCAAAACACACAGCTAAAAACACCCAAGAATGGCTAAGAGGAAAACATTGGACTGTTCTGAAGTGGCCTTCTATGAGCCCTGATCTAAATCCTATTGAACATCTGTGGAAGGAGCTGAAACATGCCGTCTGGAGAAGGAACCCTTCAAACCTGAGACAACTGGAGCAGTCTGTTCATGAGGAGTGGACCAGAATACCTGCTGAGAGGTGCAGAAGTCTCACTGACAGTTACAGAAAACGTTTGATTGCAGTGATTGCCTCAAAAGGTTGTTCAACAAAGTATTAAGTTAAGGGTACCATCATTCTTGTCCAGGCCTGTTTCATGAGTTTATTTTTTAAAATAATTCTGTTAAACCACGGTTCAAAACCAATGTCTGATTTTCATTGGTTAATTTTCATAGAATTTTTATTTATTATTATTTTTTTCAGATTCAAATTATTTCTGTGACCATTGTGAGTTTTTCTTTCATTGACCGAGGGGTACCAACAATTTTGTCCACATGTGTATATACTGGTAGGGCTGCACAGTGGCTCGGTGGTTAGCACTGTTGCCTTGCAGCTAGAAGAGACCCGATTCACTTCCCAGCTAGGATCGTTCTGTGTGGAGTTTGCATGTTCTATCTGTGCATACATGGGTTTTCTATGGACACTTCAGCTTCCTCAAAGTCCAAAAACATGCTGAGGTTAATTGGTGATTATAAATTGTTGCTAAGTGGGAGTGTGAGTGTTTGTCCCTATGTGTAGTCCTACGATAGACTGGTGACCTGGCCAGGGTTTCCCCTGATTTCACCCTAAGTCAGCTGGGATAGACTCCAGCACCCATACAACCCTACTGAGGATTAAGCGGTGTGTAGAAAATGGATGGCTGAATATGTATACTGGCAATAGAAACTTCTAATAATAAGAACATTTTTATAGAATGTTCAGCAGTTTCATTGAAATGCATCTATTGCAAACTGCCATAAAAGTTTGGTTTCGAATAACATTCCACTTGGCTGCTCACTTTTAGATGTTAGAAGCTTGACTAAGGTCAGACACCAAAATTACTTTATTGGTTTTGGAAAAATATCATGGCGGCGACAATACAAACTAGTCACTTTATCTACACTAATCCATATAATATATGATTAGATGGCTGAAAAGGAGCAAAAAATAAAACAATAAAATAATTGACAACCATAAGTTTATTAGAAATGTATTTGTGATACTTTACAAACATAATCTAGCAGAAAATACGTTGTATGAGACCCTCACAGTGATGCACAAGGTGAATTCACTTCTTTGGCATTCTTTATTTTTATTTATGTGTGTAAACTTTTATTTGTGTGTGTTAGTTGTTGTCTTAACATGAAAATTGCAACCTGTGTACCTTGAGTGGTTAAACTCAATGTACAGCAGTTGTTTTTTTTTCTGCTGACCTTTTTTAAAAAATGGTATCATTTAAAAATTAACAATAATTATCAACACTGACTGAAATAAAACATTTTATCATGACACATTTTGCAGTTTCATTACTAAGCGCTAATGTCACCTTTCAAACAAACCACAAGAAAGATGAATGACTGAAGCCACAAGTCTCTGAAACTAATATCTTAAAACCTCACTAGACAAAACAAGTCAGTCAACAGGAGCAGATATCACTGAGACTAAGCCAGAAAATATTTAGAAGGTGGAAGTGACTGTGTGATTCAGGTGAACTGATCTTTTACTAGCAAAACCAGGAGTTTTCTGATTAATGAAATACTGTACACAGAATATGGGCACAATGACTCACATAAAAATGGAGGATTTTCCAAAGGCCACTCATTCCACTTTTGGTCAAAATCAGACAAAACACACCAGTCAGGAGCCAGATGAATCATGTTCCACAAGTTTAAAGAAACACAAACATTTCTGACTACACTCAGAGTTGTCAAATGTCAAATCCGTCCTCGATGAGTTTCCTCTGGTTTGCATGTATGTGTGTGTTAACACCTCTGAAGGGTTAAAAGTAGCGTAACATGTCTTCTCATGCAGGTGACTCATATTCATAGCTGCCGCTTTCACTTCTCAGCTGGTGTTTGAACTTTTTCAGACTCACTCATAGTGCAAAATGTCAATGGCAGCCTCCACGTTTCACTTTCCTCTGGACCTTGACTGGAGAACCTGCTGTGTCTTAAATGTCTTTCCTCCCCAGTTTCCATGTAAACTGTCACGCCACCACCGACGCCGACGTCACTGAAAGCCATCGCCGCTCAGACCACCAACGCTGCCCTCGACTCCCACATGCTCCCCGTGCACAAACCATCAGGGGAGTTTTAAGTCGAGAATGACTTTAAGGAGGAATCTTCTCCACTTCTGCAGCAGGAAATCTGTGTCTCTTTTTCCACTGGTGGCTCCACATCTGGAGGCTGCAGCTGCAGGAGTGTGTGGATGCGGAAAGAGCAGATGGATGGATGCACTGTGGCTGGTGGAAGTCCTCATTATCCGTCCACATCCTCCTAGCGGAGCCTGACTATTGAGGCCATTAATCCTCGGCTGCTTCAGGGGTCATGTGTCGCTTCTAGTCCATCACTCCCTGGTCTGCCACGCCATCTCACACACACACACACACACACACAGTCAGTGTCTGACAGGCCCAGAGAGACAGACTTGTTGTGATGGGTCTGAGTTGGCCATGCGTGAGGAGCCAATGGGATGTTTTCATCACTGGGAGAGGTACATTTACAACAGACAGAGTGGTAACCTCAACAGGTCAGTAAAAAGTCATCCGCTTTACCTGCTGTGTCTCCTCGAATCAGTCACTGAATATGCTACAAACCCAGGAGAGATTTTTCTAAATGCCCACAGTAAATTCTCAACACATATCCGGCAAATAGCAGGGATTTAATATCCGAGCTACAGACATCCAGGAAAACATCTCCTTCCACCTCATAAAAGCAGAGATGGTCTACATTAACTTATCATTCCCATGAAGAAAAAAACAAAAAACATGGGAATTGTAGACCTCTCTGCAACAGAAAAGGTAAACACCACTTTGAACCTTTTAGGGAAAGTGAAACATATACTGCAAGATGACAAAAGATTCATCAAAGTGTCACCAAATCATGTGGGAGTGAAAAACTGCAGCTCTTGTGTTGTGCAAAGTGCGGATATAGACGGGAGATAAGCGAGCCAAGAAATCCAGTCTGAACGGGAGAAAGTATGTCATCCTTTCCAAAGAAATGCTCACACTCACTGCATGTTTTCTCTTACATGAAACTTTACCTGTTATACTAAATCAGCCATTTAAAGCTTCTTAACAGCTAAACATTTAGAAGATGAAACAGTAAGTATTGTGTTTGTAGATTATTGCAGTTGCCCTCTTAAAGGTACAGCTGATCTAACAGCATGTGATTAATATTACGATGTCTGCCTTTTTATAAAAAGCCTCAGACAATAAAAATGCATTAAGTGTTATAGATTGTAAATTAACACGGGCAGTAATCCTTAAATGTCCAGCTAACTACAGCAGAAACCAAACCCAGACTGATTTCCTAAAGCCAGTGAATATGTATTTGGCTAACAACACTACAAACTGTTTTAACTGTAGTTTGTTTTTTGGAAAATGTATCTTACATTTTTTTCTGTGTGGTTAAATTACAAGTAAATTGTAATAAAACTACAGAAAAAACTACTAATTTACATGTTAACTTTAAAAATCAAGCTATAACTGTAAATAACATCCATATTTTTACAAATAGTAATTTGTTCTTTCACAGCATATGGATGTAAAATTACACTGTTTTACTGTAAATTTACTTTAAGTCAGGTAGAATATGACTATTTTATAGATATTTGCTGTTGTTTTCACAGTTCTGTTTTTAGAGTTTTCAAACTTTTCAGTATTCCTCTGTTATTTAAATTATTTTGCCAGCACCCTTGCTGCTAGATTTTCATTATTTATTTCATAGTTTGTGTTTTTTTACCGTGTATGTCAGCTCTCTTTCTAAACAGCACTTGCACTTGAAAGTGAAGAGAAATGTTAGCAGTTCTCTCCTGCTCTTTAGCCTTCATCTTCATCTCATCTGAAGAAATCTGCTGGTTTTTGTCTTTGTGTGTGAAATAAGGTCCCATTATTTGCAAAAATAACACGCACCGATGAACCACAACATTAAGCGTAACATTGTCAGTCCCTTTAAAGCCATCAAAATGACTGTGACACATTGGTAATCCATTGGTATGTGGCACCGGGACACTGGTAGTAGATCCTTTAAAAGCTGTGGGTTGTAGCGTGGGGATTCCACAGATCGGGCATATTTTGGTGCATCCTGTCGGTGCTCGATCAGATTAGGATCTGGGGAGTTTGGAGGTTAGGTCAGTGCCTTGGGCTGTTTGTCATGTTCCTTGAGCTGTTTCTGAGCAGTTATTGTGGTGTGGTGGATCAAGGGGTGCTGTTGCCATGGTGGTTGTGGTTGGTGTTGAACAATCTTTAGGTGGGTGTTATGTGTAGCATCCACAAAAATCCCAGGACCAAAGGTTTCCCAGCAGAACATTATCTTCTGAAGGGATGATCAGTGTTACTTAAACTGTCAGTGGTTTTAATGTTGTGGCTGATCAGTGGACGTGCCAGGCAGGAACCAAAAGCCTGACAGTAACTGAGGGGGTGCGGTTTAGTGATTGGATAATCACTAGCAGCCAGTTTGTATGTTTCCAGCCACATTAAAATACAATGTCCATCCCCAGCTGAAATCCACTCAGTAATGATTAACATCTTCAGGCTAATATCACGTTGTTAATTACACCATTACGATACAAAAATAGACGAGGCCCTGAGCTACATCAGAAAACTCTGCTGTCCGTTTTTAACCAGTTATTGTACAGAACACATCAGCTATCCAGCAGAAACAATCTGTCTCTGGTGATTCTAAAAGCCCAAGACACAGCGGTGTAGACGAGTGAACCAGCTGTCCTCTTTGCCTCTTAAGCCCCATGTGGAAGTGCACACACGCACATCTACCTCTCATCTGCCTTTCTGCTTCCCTGATCTTCTACTTGTTTAATGTGTGTCTGCTCGGAGGGAACAGCGTAATCTTACTTCAATGTCAAACGTGGCACATCCGCTCTTATCCATCCCCACTCCCGAGCGTACAAGCTCCTGTCTTGGGAAACACGATATCACGTCAAAACAGCAGAAGAACAGAAATAAGTTATGGGCTGAAAGAGCCTGGGATCCCTTGAAAGTGCTCGGTGACACAAAAAAAGATGACCGTCCTCTGCTTTCATTTACAACAGGCAGCTGCTCTTGGCTCGTGAAACTCAAGATAATTGGTTTTGTTTGCAGCGACTGAATCACTACTTCATCCCATTTTTCATCAGAACTGTGGGTTAATACTTCACTAGAACATGGTGCCTCCTACATGTTGCAAACATATGAGGTGTTTTAACAGACGGGAAGTATTATCTCACAGACTCCTCACTTCTGGCCCAGCACCACACCATGCTCTAATCTGCACGTAGTCAGTGAGTGAAATCCTACACTGACCTCCTGCAGTTGTTGCAACAGCAGACTGCACTGCACTATGACACGTTACTCACTGTTTATGTGAGAGAATAAAAACGGTATTGCAGCTTTTGTACGCTTATTTTTAAGAGGAGATAAAACTGTTTTAAATTAAAAATAAAAAAACTTTTATGGTGTCCATGAGCACTGACTTTACATTGTGACAATGTCATAAAAAAATTACTTTGCTCAGATACAGGAAGGTTTTACAAACATAATCTCCATGTACTGAAGAATAAAACTGACCCTGCAGTTGGTTGATTCATCCGTTTGACTTTATTTTTTTAAAGAAAAAAGTTGAAATTCTCAGATTGCTGGTTCTCAAATTTGAATATTTTCTGTTTTCTTTGTGGCTTTTAAATAAGATATTTGAGGTTGTGATCTTAGGCTTTGGAAAACACCGATCATACACCAGACAACTTATCAGTGAATGGTGAAAATAATTAACAGATGAAAATAATCTCTAGTTACAGCCCAATTTGCCACTGGGACAAAGTTGTAAACAAGCTGAGTGGCTGGGCCTTATCCGGCTTGTACTTGCAAGTCTTACTCAGAAAGAGAAAGTTAGCGAGTCATCCTGACCAGTTTCATTCCAAAACCTGATTCTTGGCTGTCTTTGGCTGCTTCTTCAGAATCAGTTCTGTGTTTATTTTACACTCATGGATCCACATGTGGTGATGGGAAATGACTGTTAAGAGTCACAGAAGCTTGGTTACACCAAAACCTGAGCTCCCTGTAGTCGATGTAGTGAGATGCAGAGTTACTGACAGAGTAAGGGAGAGAATACTGTCCACTTCAGTTAAATGCTTGTGCTCACTGAAAATAAAGAAATATTGCAAAATAATTCTTCTATGCACATAGATTTCAGTAACCAAACTAGTTGTTTTGAGTTTGTGTGAATTTTAGACTGTGTATAAAAGACATATGCAGCCTCTAGCTCTGGAAAACTTTGCAGAAGTGCTTTAAATCTGCATTCTCCTAACAGCCAGCAGAGGGCGACTCCTATTATTGCAAAAGCAAGTCTAATTGTTCAGAACTCTATCAGAAATTTACCTTTCATTTTTACTTGATTTCTTATCTCAGTAAGTATTTTCCGAATGAGTTTCTGCTCTCTATCATTAGCTTCAAGTCAGATTTAATAAAGCATGATGCTAAGTTTGCAAATTATGTTTTTTTTTCATTTACAGTAAATAGATGATAAAGCAGGGGATGTTTTAGGGTGGGGCTACCTTCTGGTTGACTACCATATATTGTCCTCAAGCTCTTAATTAGATTCACCTCTTGCTTGTCAGGTCGGGTTTCAAAATAGACAAGATGCTCACTGCTAAGTCTCAACATCCTAAAATACAATGGGTGATGTCATGATTTCTATGTCTGTCTTTTATATTGCGTGATTTCATATATTGTATATGCCGATGCCTTTCACACACTGGTCATTTACCAGTGGCTCATCTGTACCAATCAGACATTGACAACTAATGTGGGAGGCTGGATGCTCAATGCTAACATGATCCAGCTAGGATAACTAGCATCTATTTTGCCAGTGAAATGCAACCTTAAAAGTGGAATCCTCCTAAAACTTGATGGCTGTAAAAGAATAAATGACCTAAATTGTGAACAGCACATAGCCATATAGGCAGAAAATTTGAAGCTATGCACAAAAGCTGCGGTGTTATTGAAATTTAGATTTCCTTTAAGTGAAAGTGACAAGAATTTAAATTTGAGTTTGATTTAATGCCACAGGTGTTACTTACCACTCAAATGCTTTCCAGTAAATGACATACATTTTTGTTAGATGTTATTTTAATCACTCTTCATGTGGTTTTATTGATAGTTAAAGATTCTGTTCAGGAAGTTCAGTCAGAACAGTAATGCAGGTCATACATCAGCTGCTCACTGCTGGATTATCGAAGAACATCCTATGAAGCAGGCATTTGGAGCGGGTCCAAGTGGTGAACAAAGAGCTGCCTATCTCTCTCCCTCTCTGCTCAGGCACTGCACTTGTTAAACTCTGCTTGACGTTTGTCTTTTTTGGCTTCCTGTAGGCCAGTATCGCACTGCAACCAAAAACTTTCGTCCTGCCTTTTTAAATGCTCTTTCTCTCTCCCCCTCTTCTCTCTTTCTAATTTGCTGGTCACAGTTAGAAGCCAGCCAAGTGGGACTTGGTCAGTAATTGGAGTCTCTGCAGTGACTGCCTACAGCACGGCTCCAAACGATGCACTGGGGAGGCTTCCGAGGGAAAATTCAATAAGCTCTTCACACTTAAGTGTAGTCATCATTATGATTTTTCCACTTTAGTTAACAGTACAGTTGGCAACGCCTTCAAATAGGCAAAAGTAAGAAAATATCAGCATTGTTTGTTTTTGGGTGTGTTTCGTTCATCTCACCTCTATTTAAAATTATCCTTCGCTCATTTCCCACGGCACCGCTTTGTTGTTTAAAGTGGGTCAAGGTCCTTTCTATTCACAACATGGTCTTTTCCCAGTCTATCAGCAGTTGTAGACATTTAATGCACATGAAAGAATGGAGCACAATCATGTGCAATTAAAAACATGGTGTTCCTTATAGGAAGACATTCCTGTTTTGTTTATGTTTGTTTCAACAGTGTTGAGTTCCAAACCAGAACCTGAAGGATTCTTTGAGTGGTGGATGAGCAACACTGAAGCAAACATGCTTCCCTACCATATTTTATCATATAGGGACACCATCTGCACACTTTGGTAGTTAAAAGAAATATTAAAGGCTTACTAAGCTTAACAGAAACTAGTACTGGTGCTAGTTCACACAGCAAATTCCACAAGTCTAATAAGAGAGGTTATTGTGCAAAACATCATCTACTAACTACGGAATACTCACAGACATTTAAGATTATAGGCTGCAACATACAACGCAAATCTTTTGAATTTACAACAAATATGAATGTACTAATGTATTTGTACATATGAACCAGTACATATGTACCAATAAATATATGTATGTACAAGGAAGACAGATGTGAGGGTTACAATCTGGGAACTTAAGTAGATTTTTTGCATTGGGTATCCAGCCCTGTCCTTCAAAAAAGCTGTTTTAAAAGGACTCTATGTTTGGAGGAAAAGTACATTAAGTTATGATGTATCAGGATTATGTTTCAAATCCACATGTCTTTGCCATTTATTTTATTAGTTTACTGTCACTTCTTTTCATTTCATTTACTTGATGGGGTAGGACTCATCAACCAGATAACCCGGACAATGGAGAAGCTTCAAACATACTGTAAAAGAGGCTAATTTGAACCCAAACTAGGATATTTTCCTAAACCTAACCAGTACTTTGGTGCCTAAACTTAACCAAGCTTCGAACATGTAGATTTTATTGTAAAAGTATTCAATAAAGTGTAATATTTTCTCAACCTAACCAAAGTGCCTAAACCGGAACGAAATGAGAGTAAAAAAGCAAAAGTAAACAAGCAGTGAAAGTAAACTAAACTTAAGGCTAAGAACAATGGACCCACACAAGACATGTATTGTGGTCTTCTGGATAAAAGCCCTGTTGCTGTCTTATGCCTCCTTTCTCCTGATGGAGACTTTGTTGTCTTTCCTATCACATCACAGTCTTACCTTTTGTTAGAAAATAGGTTTGTTTTTAAACAAAATTATATTCTTTTCAAAATGTAAATCAGAGTGCTGTTAGTTGTATAGAAACATAATTTCTCTGAGACTAGGTTGCAGATAACTAACAATGTCAGTTATAAACACCTGCATTTATCTACACAATAGGTACACTTTAGTCTGCACCTGTTATAGAAATATGGAGCACTGGGATCTACAATCAGTCACAGTCTGGAGCCCTGCACTGGTACAAAAAATGACAATGTCTAAATTATGGAGAACTATTTGCTGTACACTGCATGCTGTAATCTAAAGCATTACAATGTACTATGTTCATGAAATGTAAGAGAGGTATTAGGATTTCATTTTGCTCGAGCAGGTGATTTGACGGATTGTATGTTCACTTTGTAGTAAATAATCAGAGCAGCTAGATGCTAAATAATACACAATATATACCAAAAATGTATTAAAGAAATGTGGCCACATCAACAAACATTCTGAAATTTACCCCAAATTCTGCATGAAATTTAACTCTCCCATAGTCTTTAAGTTGCATTATCGTCTTCCAAACTTAACTCCAAATTCAAAATTATGTCATAAAAAATTTTCCACTGGCATATTTGGAAGTGGGACTGACAGTACAGTTACAAAGAGGAGCAGTCAACACAAGTCTAGTAATACAACGTCTAACTGGACCAAATCCTCCCAGTTACAGAAGCGTTGTGCTGTTTTATTGACAAGAACATGCATCAACACATTGTTACCGAAAATACCAAAATCAGTGAGGCTATGTCTGGAAAACCCAAAGAGACAGCAAGCTGTTTTTGAGTGACAGTTATTCAGAAAGCATGAAATCTTTGGCTTCAGATGTGCATGTTGATGACAGCAAATAAAAACCCACGTTTTACACCATTACGACATGAAGTGTGATGGAACAAATGAGCTAAACATCCTGTTAGTTTCAGTGGTCTAGCTGACAGTAAGTTAAGTCTGGAATGTTTTAAGGTCTGACAAGAACTGCATATCTGTCTGACATCCTCTGCTGTGACAGGGGATATTGACTGAGCTGCACTTGAGTAATAAAGGGCATTAAACAGTGATGCCCCCTTCCCACTTTAAGGATTATGTGCTTACTTCAGAGCCCACTGGGCACCGAAGTGAGAGCATAAACAAAGTATTAATTGCAAAAAATGGATTCACTGCCAAGTCAGCGGTATGGCAGTACTGCTGCTCCTCCACAAAGGTCTAACCCCCTCTGGCTGACACAGAAAACAGTCTGCAGGTTTTCGTGTGAAGGAAAAAAGATGAAAGGGAATGGAGTCCAAACTGCCTTTAAAACATTTATATTGTTCTGCCTCTCGTGGTCTGTCAAAACGCTGGAAAGTGAGATCAGGTCTCCGCTATGCAGAGGAAACTGATCCCAGAGGTGCAGGTACAGCTCTCAGGAGTGGGAGTGTAATTTTCAACCTCATGATGCTGCTCCTGCAGCTCAACATATATAGTCTGACAACCAGACCACACCATGAATCACGGCTGGTTGCCATCATTTCCTGATTAAGAGCCTCCAAAATTCAGACCCGTCTCACACCTGGTAAAGCACGCTGAGAGTCCTGACACGCAGGCTCTTGGGTGACATTGTGATGAATGAGTAAGTGATGAAACGCAGAGGCTCCGTGACTCCCCCCTCCCACCCCCCCAACAAACAGTACCGCCACCCCTCAGGAGGACAGAGTGCATTATATTCACAGCCTTTGGCCTTGGAAGGATGTCAACATGATGTAGCAGAACTGCAGAGAGCACCGCACACTTCTCGATTAAGCCTTGTTTGCTTTACCAGCACTGACAGTTTCATGATTGTTGCTGAGCGATGGATGTTAAATTTAACATTCAAACCTGCTGCAAGAAAATATAACCGAGCTGCTGAAATTCAAGATGCTTTCACTGTCCAACTATCGCAACTCCCCGTCTGTAGTCACTGCTGCTGATGGGCCCATGTTGCCTAATTAAAACAGGAAGAGTGATGACTCGGCTCATCCTGGGCGAGTTATCGTTTTCTGGACGCTTCCCTATGATGTGACTCAGCTCCCTATGTCTTCCTCAAGATAGCGAGCTCGTGGCTCAGGCTTCCTGACAGGACGGATCCTGGCATGTTCAGTATGGCGTCACCTCTACAACACACACCGCCCACCCTGCATCATCAAGACACTGTGGAGCACAACTTGTTATGAAACAGCCACGGTGATGCAACACTGGGAGCAATGCTGCCTTGAAGAGTATCAACAAAACATTTGGCTGTGGAATGGCAGATACTGTAACTCCCCTCAGCTGAAGATTTAGAGCTCTGTGATTGAGTCTTAGCCTGTGCAGGAAGTGGTGGGCGATCCTTCAGATTTTTGAGGTGTAAAAAAGAATGCTGCCTGTACAAAATGTCCATAATTCACGAGCTACTTAAGGGCTACTCTTGGTCTACATAATGGTTAATGAGTTGGGGAGTATTTAAACAAGAGGGTCAGCCCAGTCACATTAATGCAGTCCACGGCGGTAGCATTGAACCGCAAAACCTGACATTAATCCTGAGGGTAATGTGGCCCTTCCTGTGGCTAATGAAATCTGAAGCTTTTAAATGGCTGCACCTAATGACACTCTCTGACAGTTTTTGAATTAAGCAGCCATGACTGCTGGGACTGAGCTAAATAGTACACAGATGGCCCACACCAAAGTTTTGTCCACCCACCCCCATCATTGTTTGCCCTTGGGCTGTTGCATGCGATGCCGTACCTGCTTGAGCATTAAAGCAGCAAAGGGTTTTGAATTAGACACCAGGGAAGCTCAGCTTTGGTTTCTATCAACTGTGATGGATGTGAGTTCATATTTAACGGTAATTTATGGAAGGTTTTAGGAAGCGTGTTCTATGATCACTGAAGCTGGAGTGTGTTACAGTTCACGAATTTTGTAAAATACCTACAAACATGCACTTTTTTTCCCCCTTCAGAAACACATGTTTTCGTCTTGCATTGTTTGCATCCTACTTGATTTCAAGTCTTCTTCTTCCATGCCATCCCTGGCACATTTGTACATTTATTAGAATCTACAATGCACACTGAGTAAAAATATAAACTTTAATTTCTATCTGCACAAAAAGTTTTTAAGCTGCTCAAGTGGCACATTCTAGACCATTAAGCTAATCTACATCAGGTGTGGCTTTAAAGGACTCCTTGACCAGTGACTATAAAAGCCTTAAAATGCAACTTAATTTAGATGACACAATGCTATAGATGACAGGAGACAGACTGTTGGGATGCTGTATGCAGGAAAATCAGTTAGGATCATAGTCAGACACCTAAATGTCCACAACTCCAACAACAAGTGTCACCACTGAACCCATGATCGTCACATCCAGCTCACCCTCGTCGTCTGCAAAATAATTTACAATCAAGTCTACTGATGAATTTGTTGGTCTGCACAGCCAGAGAATGTCAGCTGTCGTCATCCCCATCAGGGACGTAATCTAACAGCAGACGTGCGTCATCAGCTCCAGCTCCACGTTTGTTGGGCACTAGCAAGATGGAGGGCAGCGTTTTTCACTGATGAATCTCATTTTCAGCTGTACAGAGCAGATGGCAGACTGTGTGGGTGTCAACGTCGTATGGAGAGCGGCCCGTGGAGGTGGAGGAGTGATAGTATGGGCAGAGATATGGCATGGACAAGGAGCACGTCTGCATTTCAAGACAAAACTTAACCCACAGTTATCCCGTTAATTCAGCACCATCACTTGATGTTTCATCAAAAAGACGCTTGTCATCGTGTCTTCAGATTGTCTTTTCATAAGAGCACCTGAAAAACTATCCAGTCCTACCATGACTTGTACACTCCTCAGACATGCAATCCTGTCCCATCTGTGGCCTGCTATGGGTGGTCATGTTGGACAATGTGATTATGTCCCCTCACCAAACTTATTAGGAATAAAGAGTTATACAACATTTTGCAGCATTGACAACCTCATTAATTGTTTGTGTTTCAGATGTGTGGCAGTCTATGATGCAAAATGGCACACTCATTACTGATATGGGAACCCTGGTCTTTGATTCCACTCTCGATTAGCCCATTATCATTTCCAATATAGTGCATACTTGGTTGTTTCAAGAAGCCCCTTCTGCTGTAAAGAATTTACATTTATATTTTTATGCGGTAAAGTAGCTTCAAAAATGTTTCAGGATCAAAACATTGCTCCATAACAGTGTTTAAAACCAACAGAGTATCTTTAACATCATATATTAAAGTCTCCATCTTCTCACCAGTAAACACAGACTTAAGAAAAGGAGGGATGCAGTTGATCATCAATCATTTCTTCTCTAAGTGAGCTTAAGTGTGTGAACATACACCACCAGTCAAAAGTTTGGACACACCTTCTCATTTAATATTTTTTCTTTATTTTCATGACTATTTACATTGTAAATTCTCATTGAAGGCAGCAAAACTATGAATGAACACATATAGAGTTATATAGTAAACAAAAAAGTGTGAAATAAGTCAAAACATGATTTATTTTTTAGATTCTTCAAAATAGCCACCGTTTGCTTTGATTACTGCTTTGCACACTCTTTGTATTCCCTCAGTGAGCTTCATAGGGTAGTCACCTGAAATGGTTTTCCAACAGTCTTGAAGGAGTTCCCAGAGATGCTGAGCACTTGTTGGCCCTTTTGCCTTCACTCTGCGGTCCATCTCATCCCAAACCATCTGGATTGGGTTTAGGTCAGATGACTGTGGAGGCCAGGTCATCTGCTGTACTTTCATTTTCTCCAACTAGAGAACTAAAAGGCAATAAGATTTCAGAAGTCAGATGTTATCAGAATTTTAATTTGACTGCCAAAGATGCTCAGTAATGGCATTATTCTGGATGATCCGATGAAACTGATTAAATTGTTTAAAGACTAAGCAATATTTTAATGCCAGTGTGTATTTCTGTCACCAAATTACTATTTTGTATTATCTTTAGTCATGACACCAAGCAATCTGCCTTTGTTAACAGACATTAAATCAAGCCAGACTTGTCTGAGGACAGCTGAGTTTGTCACAGCTGGACCCACACATGGAATTTGAAACCACATAATTGCTGATTTGATTGCTCCAAATATGTGATGCGTGCAATCGTCCCACACCAAATAAATCAATTAATTTACAAACTGCCAACCACAGGGAAAGCGGTCGCTCTGCGACTTTTTCTGAAGCAGTGCCACGGTGAATAAACATCTGCAGAAAACAGCTCAGACCCATTTCTTTCATGTGCAACAAACAAACCATTCCAGCAACCCACAGAGACACACTGCGACTGCTGCCAAGGGAGGCAGAGTGTGAAAATGGCTTTTTATGGGTTGAAAACGCATCGCAAAACCAGAAAATAGAGCTTATTTCACACACTCGAATGCTATCGGACAAAGATGTTTTTACCAGAAATCTTAAAACGATGCCTTTCATTCTTTTGTTCACAAAGCTGGTTCTCTTTAAGGTTAATCTTTGCTGATTAGAAAGAACTCGAGGCTAGAGATCATTCCCACAAGGGGGAAAACCCTGTATCTTGACTTTTCATCCATAGTTGTACCAGCATCATCAAAACTCATAACAAGGTTTTCAGACACCAGCAGCATCATTTCTATTGCACTACTTTAAAGTGACACCAAGCACAGAGCATACCAGGCTTATCTGAGCTGAAGAGCCTCCCACAGCGCAGCGCAGGCTCAGCGTCCAGATAATGAGTGAGCACTGAGGTGCCTGACCACTCATTTGATCACAAACACACAAGGGCGAGCGAGGCAAAATGCTTCAGCCGCCTGCCCTCATTTAAACCAGCTGGAGGGGCGATCAGAGAGGAATGTGCTGCCATGTTGGACACCTCGACTCACCAAGCATCATCTGCTGTTTTTTGGTGGGAACTGAGCCGCCTCATCACCACCTCCGATTGTTCAGGCAGAGATGTCAGTGCGCTTCGGTGCTGCTGCTGAGATCCAGACATGCAGATACTGAACTGTTCAGCTGCAGAGGCCTGAACTCACAAACAGCACTCCAAAAGAAAAAAGTAACAGAATGAGGGCAAACATGAGGGGATTATATTGCAATTATTTCAGTCTTTTCAGGACTGTTTGGTTTGGTTCGATTTGTTTGCCTTTTACAAGAGACGTGCTGACAGAAAATGCAGTGCAATAAGCAAACAAACGTCTTTGCTTCATTCATCACAGCTACAAATTCCCAAATACCACATTTTTTTCTTGAATGAATGTGTAAACAGAGTTTGTGAAGCTTGACTAAAAAGAGTTGTGGCGTACTGCAGGTTACACTATACTGGTTGGGTGACGTTATCCTGAAACCAGAACAATCTGAGAGCTCATGGTTCTTTAGCTCTGGCAGAATGCATCTGGTGGCCCTCCTGTTCCGACAGATTTTCACTCAGTCTTACCCGTGCAAATTAAACCCAGTTGTCTATGACTGGGCAGATTTGACACAATGACTGCACAAAGGAGCCTCTGATGTCCCTTAGATATACTGTTATGTCAGTATTCAAAGAACATAAAAATAATAAACATTGATCGTCTTGTTATAATGCTGTATTCTGCTGTGATTCAGGTAGATGTTACTTTGACATGTGCATTGTTGCGGACTAAGTGTGCACTCCCATGGCCATGGTGCTTTCTGATGGTAGCCACACAGTGCGCCCCACAACAATCCAAGAGTTGTTCAGGAATGGCAATAGTATGTAATTTCTGCTGCTTGGGGTCGCTCAGTGAAAGCAATCACAACATACATAGTTTCATGATGTTGTAAAGTAGTGTGGGCTCATGGGAGTTGTTGTCTTCAGCATCATTCCCCATGAAAATGTATTGGACGTGATTCAGACAGAGGTCATGTTTGCAGACAAGGTCATGTGTTAAGGTTTTATTTACATTACCTTCAGTGGCAAGTATTCAAGTCATCCTAATAAAATAGCTGCAAACAACATTAATTCACATAATAATAAATGCTAAATTACCATTAGATCAATGACCCATACTCTACTGGAGCTATTGTTAAGTAGCCCATTGCTGCTATGTGTGGTCCAAATAATCCTACTGAAATAATCCTGATGCATCTTTCGTGAGCAATCTACAATAACCAGTTAAACCTGAATTTATACTTTTGCATCAAGGAGCTATAATAAACCGAATAAAATTTAAAAAAAAACAACAGTATTATTGATGTTTACTGTGTTTGTCTAGGTACAACTAGTAAAGGAGATATTAGAGAATTGACAAAAATGACTGAGTTTCCAGGATTTAAACATTGTTAGAAATATAATCAGACATATAACATTGGATACTTTTGATGAAATGTTGCATATTATATCTTTCAAGCCTGTTTATAGTCTTAAGGCAACAACTCCTTCTCCTGCTGTATGTACGTAGCCATTGCAAGTACACTGCAGCTCCACAATGCAAAAGTTTAAACCAGAGTTTAACTAGACAGCGACTACTTTCAACAACATGCATAATGCACTTTGCTGTTTTACGATGTATCCCCCCTACAAGCCAAACACTTACAATCACCACAGACATCGTGCACTGCATTACAAAGCTCCTGCTTCAGGAACGCAATAAATCTTTACAAATACAATCTGACTTTACACTGATTATACAACATTTAATTATATAACTCTCGCTTCTCAGTTCTGCTAGACTAAATGACTGTGAGCCCGATGGGGTTCGTGCCTTTGGGTTCATCCGCAGAGTTCGTTGTGTGCTGTAATGGTTTGACAGGAATGTTAAATGTCTCCAACAGCTGAAAGCTGAAGCAGGAGAAACATGCGCCAACACACAGTGCAGCCACATCCATAACATACCAGCCTGGTCATCAGTGCCACACTCATGACTTCATAACATCAAAGAGCTGGATGACTCTGACAATCTTATTGTAGCTCACTAATAATAAGTATGACTAAGCAACTTTATGATGCTGTAAAGAGCATTGCACCTCCTAATTTCTTTTTCTCTGTACTCTTTCATATCTTAACTTTTCCTTTGGACTTTTTAGTTTAAACTACTTGGAGTCGAGAGCCTGATTGTAACACAACGATAAAAGGAATTTGAAGCTGCATGCTGGTGTGTGTGTGTGTGTGTGTGTCTGTGTGTGTGTGTGTGTGTGTGTGTGTGTGTGTGTGTGTGTGTGTGTGTGTGTGTGTGTGTGTGTGTGTGTGTGTGTGTGTGTGTGCGTGTGTGCGTGTGTGCGTGTGTGTGTGTGTTTTATCTGTGTGCAGGGTGAAAATGTGCTGCTAACATTTTCCCGTAATAGCTCCCCTGGCACCAAAGTATGAAAATCAGTAAATTGCAAACTGCGTTTTAGATGTCTTCTCTTCTTCTGAGAATAAAGCATCAACAAACATTATAGAGATTTGTGATGGTGAAAACGTGTTAATTGTATGCAGCTCTGTGTTGACATCACAGTGCTAAAAGGCTTGGCTCTGGTGTGAAAGACTCCAGCCTCCCAGTGTTGATATGTTAGAGTGGTTATGTGTGGGTTTTTTTTTTTTTTTTGTGTTGATGGGGAGAGTTTATACTGAGGCATTAGCCATTTGTTGGACCGTATCAGATCTAATGCCAGAAAAACAAATGTCTGGCAGTTAGTGAAACCAAATCACAGGAACTGTTCAATTGACTCCAAACATGAGCCACAGAGTTTAGAGACTTAAAAAAAGTGTTATCCTTCTTCTTTAATGGAACACACGTCTCCTTCAGATTTATGGCTTTGTGCATTCATAGATAAAAATGATGTGAAATACAATTCCTATTACCTAAAGTGGAGTTGCTACGTAACTGAGAGAGGTCAGGCGTTCCCCGTGAAGAGACTCGGTTCCTTCAGAGACGTCCATTCATCAAGCGCTGCCAATGTGCCAAAAGTACAAAGGACAGCATATCCTTCGCTGGCTCCATTTCCCTTTTCGTTTGTCTTTCGTGTCTCTTTTCTTCTTTTAAAGTCTTTTCACAGTCGTATTTAACTTCTTTAAAATAGTCGCAGCACAAAGAAACTCCCATATTTCTTTTCATTCAGAATGGCAAGTTGACTTTGTAGGCAGAGACGCATTAGTAACTCTTTGACTTTTCCAATCTAATTTTCGATGCCACCCATAAATAAAGTGTCCCACTATTTGTCAAGTAAGCAAACCAAATAATAGAGGAAAGAATTTGAGGAATATGAGCTTTTATTTAACTGTCAGGTGCTCACCATCTGTATTTCATTGAGGTATGTATAAAAGCCTGTTTAATGGTTCTCTAAGCTCATGTCGAGAAATGCCCTTCATCTACCCCAACTGGAGGCAGGTGGGGACTGGGGTGGCTCACATAAAACAGAAACAAATTCTGCTCAGGACACTTGAAGTTCCAACTCCGCCATAAAACATAACGTGTCATTAATGAAGTTGCCTTTTCTTACCCTTTTTGTTCATAACAATAGCAGCTGGGGAAGTAGTCACAAGATCTGCTTAAACTTTACAGCCTCCGCGACCATGAATAATTTACTCTGATTGCACATATCAGAAAAAAATAATAAAAAGGAAAATCTTTAAATGAAGGGTTGTGGGGTTTTTTTCTTCCCGGAAAGAGCAAAGAGAATTCATAATAGGGGAAGGTGACAAGACATCAAAGGGAAATTTTACTGATAGATAAGAGAGCAAAGAACAATGACTTCAAAACATTGCCAGAGTTACCCCACTTTGCTCTTTGTAACCCTCACTTTTCTGTACTTGTTCAGATTCATATTAAAGTTTTTTTTCCACAATCTATTTACAGTTCTACATCAAAGTCTGGCAGTATTTAGAAGCAGTACAACATCTTTAAGAAAATCAATCACAGTTAGAACAAGAGGACTTTCAGCTGCTTAATATCCATCTATAATCACCATTATGCATATATAGACCTATTAAACTAATGATATGCATAATTAAGCTTTGCATGCATTAGCTACAAATTCCCACATGAACATGGAAGAGCCGTCTTCTCTGTATGTAAAATTAATTCTGTGTCTTAATGCATGAAAGAAAAACGGTCAGAATGTGGAACGGTGGAATTCATCCATACATTTTGCTAAATATGTCATTTTAGAAGCTTGGTGAGATACTGATTAGGGATCAATCAATAACCAGTCTGGCTAATTATCTATGTGATATTCAGTATTTTTCCTGTTATTGATTTTGTTGTCATTTTTGACTGATTCCCAATCAAGCAAATTGATTTTAAAAATGTGTTTCTTTGTCTCAGATGCAGCCTCCTCTCTTTGTCTGTAGTCACTCTGTAGTCCTGAGTAATGCCCCGCCCCCAGCTTCTCTGATTGGTTATTGATTACACATAGTAGTCTATTAACACTGAAACTGAAATGTTGAAAAGGCTATTTTAAGTAACCACATGTAAAACATAATCAAACAAAGGCATTTCACGTAAGTTTTGTGTTGGGGTTTGTGTAATTTTAGATTTTGACACCAACATTTTTATCCATCCATCCATTAATTACACCCACTTTATCCTGCAGAAGGCCGGGGGAGAGCTGGAGTCCATCCCAGCTGAATCTGAGCAAGAGACAGAGTCCTGGACAAGTCATCTCAGGACGAAACCTGACACGTACGGCTGCATTGCAATCATTTAACCTACCATTTGTGTCTTTGGACTGTGGGAAGAAGCTGGAGGATCTGGAGAAAAATTACACAAATACGGTGAGAACACGCAAATTTCACACAGAAAGGATCCAGCAGACCTGCAGGTTTGAATCCAGAAGCTTCTTGCTGTAAGGTGACAGTGCCAATAACTGCATCATTGTGTAGATCTTTATTTATTATGCAAATGTCTATCAGTTCCATAAATCAGTTGCCAGTCTCCTTCAATGACCAATAAACGGTGTTGCTTTCAGCCCTGGGACAAACTAATATCGGTCTACCCATATTGCACATTCCTCACAGGGAAACCTGGTCAGGCTTTGCAGCTAACTACCAACATATGATCCATGCAGACTGCTGCTATTAAGTACCAAAAGCTCTGTTTACATTCTTTCTATTTTCTCTGTCATGGTCTGTTTATGCCGTCTTCACGTTTTGCTCTTAGGACCATTTTGTTGAATAAAAAGTCAGAAAATCTTCAGAAAGCTTGGTACGGTAAGTTCGCATGCTTTATTTAAATGATATCTGACTCATTCATATGTGTCTGTGTTTAATGAAGTTTGTACTTAACGCACAAGCAAATCGTATTTGGAATTATCGGATTTTTTCAGTTTTAAATGCTGGAGTCCAGTGATAAATGTTTCGAACTAGTTTTTAAGACCAAACCCATCAAATCTACTGCAAGAAAACTATTCTATGACTATTCTTGTGTAGCCAAAGCTTGATCTCCGCTTTTGTCCAAAACCCATAAAAAAAAATTTTGCAGAGAAAAGGAGAGTAAAGAACTGTGATTGTTTTTAAAGATGTGTATCTTCAATTGGAACCAAAAGGCCTGAGGCTCTAAGCCATAGACAAATCGAGAAGTTGGAAAGCATTAAGAGGTGAACAAATGCGCTGCTAAGTCTGGACCTTTCCGTGAAATTTGTTGGAAGCAACAAAAATATAGAATATGGATTGCCTACGGTGATTTTCTTTATTGCAAATGAAAACTGTCAGTAAAGAGTTCAGGTTCTTGTCTGACAAGTAAAAATAGCCTCTTTATAGTCCAAGTGAACTTTTTAAAAAGCTGCACTTTACTTGCTCCTTAAAACATCCCACAACTTGTATCACGACGGCAGAAATGAGTTTAATGAAAGGTTCAGTGAGCTGAGTTCCGGCAGAAGTTGATCTTTAGCTCCTTCACTTTGCAGCACAGACTCAGGCTTTGTGAGCATTTTAAAGACACCTCATGTCTGTTTTCAGAGTCTGTCTTCTCCCCTAGAAAACGTTTCCTTATCTCTCATCTGTCAAGTCCCATTTCTCGGTGTCGTTGCATGTCAGCAAGACCAAGCCGTGGCATGCTCAGTCCAAAGCATTTAAAAATAAAAAAAACCCTAGTGTCCATAAGAAACAAATCGGCCATTTCTAAACTGCATGCCGCTGTTCAGACAGATTCGACTTCTGATAACTGCAACAATATTAGAGAGGAAGAGAGCAGTTACCCACCCCTCCTTTAAGCTTGTTTTGACTCTGTTTGATCCTCTGCTACAATGAAGGAGCGGTGGATGATCGCTATAGCGTCTACATGCTGGGGAAAAAACACTCCTGAAGAATAGTGCACTCAAGAGCCAGAAGATTGGTATTTTTAAGTGCAAGGGAGCGTGTAAAAACCTGGCACGCCGCCACTCATTCCCCTTTCTGCCGCACATGCCAGTACACATCGACAGCAAAGATGTACAGTAGAGTTAAAGGTGAGGAGTCAAACTTAAGGAAGTTTCAGAGTCTTGTAGAGGCATTCAGCGCTCGCAGTGAAACACAGAGCGGTGAGGGTGATGTCAGAAGGGCTGCTATCACCTGCCAGCCGGAGAAAAAAACCCCACCACAGATTTTTATTACTGATTAGAGTGCAGACGAATTCAAAAGGCGTCTCTTGTTTGTTGTTTTACAGTGTCTGTGGAGAATCTGTGCTTGACAGGGCGATGAGGGTGCGAATTGTATTTTGTACGTGCTTTGAGCTTGATCCTGGCGTTGCTACAAAACCACAGTGACAAATTTATTTTATAATTTCAGACCGCTTCACGATTTGGAGAACTGCTCTGTGATGTGAATGGATTTTGTGCTCCTGCAGGTGCAACATCACAGGATAAAAATCTGCCCTCCGAGCCTTCAAATCCACCGAGATGGAAGTCACCTGACAGGGAAACTATGATTAATAAAGCTGCCGATGAAACGCGTGACCTGGAATTAAAAAGTAGCTTTTTTTTCTATCCATAGGCGTCTACAGTAAATTGTCATCTCACTGCGTATCTTTCTCTGATCTGTAGGCCACTTTGTTTCCTAAGACTGATGAGCCATACTGGACTGATTATGAAGATAACTGTCTGAGAGTCACGCAACACCAGCATTTTGTTCCCGGGGGATAATTTGTCCGGTCAGTTCAGCGAAAGAGCAGCAGTGAAAACGATTTGGAAGCTCATGAGGAAAATGTAATAATTGCTATTTGACTAGTTTGGATTGAAAATTACACAACTGAGGAAGAAATCTGTCAAAGAAGAAAGGAGAGGAGGAGGAAGATGAGAAGTTAATTTGTATTTATATGATTACTGTTTTGTAAATTACTTTCCTTTCTGGACCGGCAGCACTCTGATGTCAAGGGTTTGTGATTATTCTCAGCTCATGAGTGAGTTCAGAGCCTGACCAACATTAGAGGAGATAAATCCCAGCTGGTGTCCGCATTTAGTGATAAACAACCTCCTGTCTGTCATAATTTCCTCCCAAAAAGGCAGCAACCTAATAATTCACTGTGTTATCTGCATGGAAAAAAAAAACTGTTTAGCAGAAACTATTTAAGATAATTGTTAACTGCTGCATTTCAGGGCAACGGCACTTCTTTATAGTCCTTTAATGATTGCTAGGAACTCAATTCATGCAAGTATGAAATTACAGAAAATGTGTGTACGTGTGTGGTTGTTCTGAGGCGATACAACAGAATGAGAAGCACAGACTGGCAGAAAATTGCTGCCCTATCTTCCAGGGAGCTTTAGCGAGCCCAGAACATTTCTCAGCTGAATTTGCAGTGCTGCTGATAATGTCACGATTAAAGGCAGATAAGTTAATCCACCAAGCCTCTGATTCTTGACATTTCGTGATATGAAGCACAGGCCGCCTGAGGGGAGGTTTGTTTAAAGCTTCAGACGGGCAAAACAGAGCTTTAGATTCTCTCGTCTCGACTTTGAAACGTCTTAATGAAGATGTCACACTTTCTTCCCTCGTCGCCGATTGCTCTGCAGACGCTAATTAGCAGCCCCAACCTGATGTCACGTTGACATGCCGCATTCAGGTGCTGATGACTGTGACTCTTATCGTGATGGAGCTTTGATTTGTTTCCTATTTTTATAAAGGTGCATCAGATAAATGCTGCGGGAATGGAAGCGGACAAGGAAGTGTTGAGCGCACTTTGGCACAACAACAACAACAACAACAACACAAGCGGCGCACCACTATTCATTCAATCCTCCAAACAACAATACAAACAAACATCCGCACACTTCATTAGCATTTTAGAAATCTGGAGCTGTATATAGAAGCGGATGATAAACAGGAAGCACATTAATTGTGAATACGGTAAATAATGCAACAAATCTTTATCTGAGATCAGCTGAGTAATTTAGCCGCAGCTGAGAGGCCACCTGTTGACAAATCCTGCCGAACATGTTGGCGTGCATTTAAAAAGAAAACGTGGCTCACAGGAAATGCTTGGATACCTTTTCCATCATGCATGTGACACTTATCTTAGGAATGTCTGCCTGTTTTTAAAAACTCAGGAATCAGGAAAAGTCGTCATCAGTGACCGAATACAGACATCCACAGCATGCCTTCATCTAACACTTCCTGTAAACAGCCAACTGCTTCCTGTGTTGAGACACATGTGATTGTATTGCTGCCCTCTGACTGCCGCCGCTGCCTGTGTCATGTTGCCAGGTTTTGCTCTACAACCCTGGATGTAAAAAGACAATCCTCCACTGGCTTACACTCACGTCATGGCACACAGTCCACTGATACGCTCGGAGGAAACACCATCTGTTACATTTTCATTACAGGCTTTGCTTCAAGCTAAGACAATTAAAGCTAATAGAGTGCAAATGTTTGAGCCCGTACTGCCAACTTTACAATGTCTCACACATTCTCATCCATATCCATAGCACATTTTAATGACCAGTAAATCCAGAGTCATAAATTATCCTGGGCAGCACCTGGATTCAGCACATTCAGTTTCAGTTTTGATACCCACATTAACTGTTAATTTGAAATAACTCTGCAGGCAGTGATACTACACAGCATTGAAACTATTCCTGAGTGTTGTATTAAATTGAATTTTGAATTACTCCTAACTACTCCTAACTACTAAGTGAGGTTGTAATGGCGCTATAATTCCCCAGTATCTCTCATTATGTACAATTGGAAGGAATTGCCCGCGCTTTCTGCCAGTGATCACTGAGCACCTCTGAGAAAATGCCGTGAACAGATTCTTTTAAAAGCACTTGGGCAAATTATCTTTCCGCTAAAAAAAGTACAGGCTTGGATAAGCATCTTAGGCCCCGGGGGGCTTGGCCACCCCTGAGGTGAGAGGATTGCTTCTCATGAAGTGAAGGCTTCAAGTGCTGCATGTAAAAATGGAAGGTGCTCCTGTTGTTGGGTCTCAAGTGGGTGGCACAGACATGTTGCCCTCTGGGACCCGGAGCCTTTGGGAGACAATGGCCAAGCTGTGTGAAGCTAGAGCTGCAGAGCCGAGGGTCACAGGGCCCCTCTTCTCAGGTCTACACCACTAAAGTGACTGTTTAGTGACAACACATAGAAAAGGTTTGTGTGGAAGACTATGGTTGGGGGGGTTTGTGTCTGGAGGTTGTGACCAAAGGCGGTCCATCCATCATTTGTCACTGCAGCCCTTTGGGGAATCACATCTATGGGCCCAGAGTAAAATGACCCCATGTAAACAGTATTTCACCAAGGAGCATATATTTATCCACTTTATTAGTGGTTTGAGTATTTTCTTTAATCTATAACATGTATTTTACCTACATTTCTTCACTTATATTAGCTCTACTGAGAGCTGTTGGACCAGATCTTAGTCCTCCTTGTTGGATGGAGAATGCAATGTCGTAATTGGGTGGGGTTGAATCTTTCTTTTACATATTCTGTATGCCTTATGTAAAACATACAAAATTTATGGTCCCTTCCGAACAATTTTATTCCCAGGAGGAGATGTAGAAAGTTGTCGCCTTGATGTTGCTCTATGGCTAAACGCGATAAGAAAAGTTGTTGTGCTTCTAGTGCTCGCAACGAGTTCTCACAATTCACAGCAAGAAATGCAACCTTTCCTGTTTATTGTCTGATAAACAAATGAAAAAAATAATAAGTTGACTTATTTTATAGCCATGCAGGGTGGTGGTTTACTGGCAGCTTTTGTTCATGGAAAGAATATAATCTGTGTAACAAAATAAAACAAATGACTTCAGGGGCAGTGAAACAAACAGTGCGGGCGATGGAATCAGACAGAGCCTGATAGGTTTTTTCCTGCAGTTACTCCCAGTGTCACGGACACTAACTTCAAACGGCGCGAATGATTTAAGCCATACCTTTAGCGAGACGGGGCTGCCAGTGCCGCTGTGGGTAAAGAATAGTGTGAGGAAGAAAGGTCTATACAGCTGGCGCAGATACAAAAGCAGGAAAGCATGAACCTCATCTCACACCTTCCCTTCTTTCATCTACTTCCCCCTCATAAGCTGGTATTTTGATTCCTGGATTCCTGGCAAGCGGCCCTGTTTGCAATTCAAAGACTTTTCAACAGGAGCATCTGTTTGGGTATTATCATAAACCTGCATGCGCCCCACACCCCACACCCTTCACCTCCCCTCTCCCCTCTCCCCTCACCCTCCCTCTCTCCTCCCTCGGCTGTGTGCACTTGCATGTTGGTGGAAAAGGGGTGGAGATGGTGTATGATGGAGGGGCAGGGGGGGCTTTTCCGTGACCCACAGAGTCAATGATACATAAGCCACATGACCAACTAGTCTTCTTATCCAAGGCAAACAGGACTCACACACACACACACACACACACTCACACTCATGCCGACAGACAGACCTGCAAGCTGACTTCCAGCACATTCACAGCTCCACTGAACTTGGCTCTTGCTGCCGTTTCTCTGACAGAAGAAAAGAAGACACACACACACACACACACACACACACACACACACACACACACACACACACACCTCCGTGGGAGAGCTCAGATAAAGACGTGCCTTCAGTCTTGGAGTGGCGCTGTCACACACTGATATACAAATACGCATTTAGACAAATACACAGGCACAGTCAGGGAGCCACACACACATTCCCACAAACTGACACACTCACTTCTAACACACACACACACACACACACATAGAGGAGCAGTCTCTCTCTGGCTCGCTCAGCTGCTCTCCCTCTCTCTCTCTCTCTCTCTCTCTCCCCCTCTCTCTCTCCCTCCCATCCACACACACACACACACACCACTACAGTATATCAGCGAGTGACTAGCGGAGAGCCAGAGGGGAGTGCAGAAATGAATGTGAAGATCCTGACGCTGGTGATTGTGCTCTTGGTGTCTCTGCTGTGTTCTGCCAGTGCTGGTGAGTACAAGAGCGGCCAGGCTTGTCGCTGGTCGTCTCCCTCTGCTTTCTATTTCTCTCTCTTGTTTGCCTTGGGCTTGTGCAGGCAGCTGTAGTTGATCAGTTACCCAGCATGGTTAGCCTTGTGTGGGCTCTAAAAGGCAGGAATATCAGCACCTGGTTGTATACAGTACTGCACTGCAGTGGTTATACTGTCTGCTATTGTACTGCCATAGCTTTTATGGTAAACTTGACTGTAGCTCAGATTGATCCTTTTCCCTCCCTGCCTCACCTTGATGTAAGACTTGGAGATGAAATGTGAAGAGGTTTTTATTGCCGGACCTTCATGTGTTGAGCTATTCCTGAATGATAGATATGCTGGATGTATGGGTGACTGTTGTGGCTGTTATGAAATGTAAGATATGCACGGCACATGTTCTGTAAGGTGGAGTGAACCTGATTAATTTATGGCTTGATGTATTCCATCTGACCCAAGTGCTATATTATTATTACATGATTGTGATTGTGCAGCAGGGCAACACGGCACCTACATATGAACGCGTGCCTCCTGTGGTGATGATAATGAGGACTGTAATTGTTGTACGCATCGATGAGGGGAACACAGATCCCAGATGCATGGATCGTCTCTGGGGGGGCTTGATGCCTTGTCACAGTAAAATTCCGTGAAGTGCTGCTGCGTCTCTGGAGCCATTGTTGGACTAGATATCTATTCCACTGTGGATCTAAAATGTCTATGATTTAGAGCAAAAACACTGACTTGGGACTGTTACACGGGGAAAGGGCAAATTCTCTCTGGTGGCTCGTGGGAGTAAATGGGTTCTGAGAATATGTGGTTGGGGGGTAGTTTGGAGAGCGATGGGCAATCTGCAGATGTGATGCAGGTAACATTGTGGTGTGAAAAAACAACAGTTAGGCCTGTGTAAATGTCTAGACTAGTCTTGGGATTATCACCTACCCACCAACTACAGTGGCTTTAAAAACACATAGACGTGTTGTGTTTATATTCAATGCATGTGTAAGATGCTGTATAGCTAATATGTTGTTGCACACAGACCATTTATTATAAGATTTCACATAAATTAGGATAATAAAAGTGCTAACTACTCTACATCTTGGAAGATACAGGCCTCAGCATATGCACTGTGAGATGCTCTATAGGCTATATGTTGCTAGGTGCTGTATAGACCGGTTGTAAGATGCTATGTAGACTTTATGCTGTCCACTCTGTGTATCGATCCATGGCCACAGCACTCACAGTTCCCATGCTTCCCAGCACATTCGTTACAGCGACATGCTATTTTTGTCTGAGGCTCTCAGCACATGAGTAAATTGGAAGCAATTATCTAGCATCATTGGTCAGTGTCGTTTTTCACGCCCTGCGTGTGGCTAAGCATGTTCCACGCCTGAGAGCCCACCGTGCTACACCAGCGACGGTGAAAACAAGGCTGCTGTGCCTCGGGCTTTCACGGGAGCTTATCCCCCTCAACGTTCAAGTCATGCCGCTTATGTGCCTCTCTGTTCCCTGGCTGCTACTGTAGTATCAGAGCTCCATTGACAGGGAGGAAGGGAGGGAAATGGAGTGAAAGAGAGGAAGGGATGCAAGTGTGTTGCGGCGTTGATGGGTGTGGGGAGGGATGCTAGCTGGAGTGTGTCTGCGTAGCACAAGCCTCTGCTACAGTATGCGCTGTCGCGGGAAGGTGTCGGAAGAGGCTCTGCATGTAGGCAGTGGGTGTGAAGCCTTTCATCTTGAGACAAATGCTTTTCCAGTTCAGTGGGCTTTCTCTCTCTCAGACATCTGTGTGTGTACATGTGTGTCTGAGAAAGAAGAGATACACAGAGAGCGTGTGTGTGTGTGTGTGTGTGTGTGTGTGTGTGTGTGTGTGTGCAGGAAGCTATGAATATAGAGCTGAATCTGACTGATGTAGGGTGGGGAAGTGTGAGCCTTGGTTGTAGTTTCGGGTGCAGATGCATATTAGCAAGAACTCCTCACGCAACAGGCAATTCACCTCAACAACCTAATGTTGCTCACAATATTCATTCAGCACACTGAAAGAGCTGCTGTGGCCTTCTCCATGTAATATTAGCATCCTTTAGCAGCACACTTCAATTACCCATCCTTGAAAAGCACTCTGGCTCAAGAGTGGAGTCCAGCTTTAGACATGTGGTATCCATAATTCATCCAGAGGCTGATCACTCTTCCTCCCTCTGTGTAACTCTTCAGACCTGGATATAAACAGTTCTTATTCTCAGAATGTTCTTGTGTCTGTCACAGCCTCTTAGAAGATATCAAAGCTTTGTTTCTCTCCGCCATGGAAACACCCTGCCAATCCTCACGGTAAAAACAATAGCAGCTGGCTCAGACGCACACACTCACCCACGCACACGCACACACAGGTGCAACTGTGCAGCCGGGGCTGAACAGGTGAGGCTGTGGTGAGCGTGAGTGGGGCACGAGGCCCAGATCAGAGCCATTATCTGGCAGAGAAATCGTCTGCTTTGGGAAGGGGGCGATTTTATGAGAGCTGTCAGCAGTGCTATTATTCCATATTAAACTTTGATGTATTGTTGGGGCTGTCTGCTCTGTGGCACCAGCATGCATACATACTGTACTCTCGCCAGCCTCTCTCAGATGCTCAACCAAGTGTTACGGGTCAAAGTAGAGCCAAAAAAGGAAGGCAGCAGTACCTGCAGCCACTCATTAAGGCACACAGAGGCATAAAAAGCGCCTAGTTAGGTCTGATTATTTTGTTAAACAACATCTATACATGTAAACCAACCGTAACCAGGAAGCTTTAAATCATAATCCCCCCGTTTTCTAATGTAAAGAAGGTGTTTGTGCCTGTGGACGTGATTATGGTGGCTGTGGAGAAAAGAAAAGCAGCTAAACTTTTCCAGATGTCCAGGGATAACATAATAACAGTGGGCAAACAGTTGTGTCAAAGGGGGAGCAGTAGAAAGGTTATTACAGGATTACGGAGAATCACAGAGGGTTGTTTTTTTTTTTTTTTTTTTGAGGCACAGGAGCTTGTGAGGGCCAGCTGGGTTTATATCAGTCACACACATACACACCCACAAGGTCCGACCAAATCCGTTTCATGAAGAACCTGGAATTCCTCTTGATGCAGCATTACGAGGAAGTAGAGCCAGCAACCTGCAGACACAAACACACACACAGACACTAAACAGTTCGAGAGTTGGGTTTGGAATGTGACTAAAGAAAGATTTGTTTTCCGCTTGTTGATTTTGTCTCCTGTTTATCCTCTGTTGGCTTGCATACTTGAACCAGAACTACGTTTTTATGATCCACACATTATACATTCATGTTGGTTTGGTTTAGGAGAGACTGTTTGACAGCTCATGACATACGATGATATACGTTTCTCGTCTGTCAGATATTTAGCCATGTTATTTATACTGTGGTGGCCAGGCCTTTCATATTTCTGGATATATTATTCTGCATTCACGTCATGTGTTTTAGGCTGTTATTAAGAGCAGCCAGGAGGGAATTACATCAGGAATTTTCTGACAGTGACACCATTTTTCACGTAAAAAAAGAAATGCAGAAGTAAAATCTAAACAATAATCAACATCAACACTGATGTAATCAGTTTAGCTAACTTAAAAGGAGCTATACAGTGTCTGTTTGTTTAGCTCTAGACTTACTTGTTGACAACATCTACAAGTCCATAGTTGTTGGCATTACATAAATGCAGCATTGTGGTCCAGAAGGCAATGATCAATCAAATCATTAATTAGTTGTCAACTGTTAAATCAATCACCAACTAATTTGGTTATTCACTTTGAGTAATCCTTGATAAAAAACAGTAGTCTGAATATATTCTGGTTTCTTTACCCCTCTGTGACTGTAAACTGAATATCTTTGGGTTGTGGAGAAATCAAGACATTTGAAGATGTCATCTTGGTCTTTGGGAAACACTGATTGACATTTCTCCCAAAATTTTGGATTTTTCTGACACTTTGTAGACCAAACAGTGAATTGCTTTATTGAGAAAATAATCAACAGGGGAAATAATAATTTTTTGATACCCTATTGCACTCAGTGTTCCACAACAATAAGCTGGACTGTTCTACGGTGATACTGTTTTTCCTTAACGTAGTGAAGTACAAAAACATACGTTGCTGTGAAGTTATTTTTGCTCAGTTGAACCATATTATTACCATGATATAAAATAATACAGACCACAATATGAAATTTTATCCAGATCACCCAACCATGTGAAGGTTCATGATATGCAACTCAGTGCTGCTGGAGGCGTCAGCGAGGAGATTTTTAGAAAGAGTCTCTGTGATAAACCATTTCACATCTGTATAATATCACCCAACATGAATGAACGTGAATGGCACTCACAAATAATTGCTCTGGATCGGGAGTTGAGGAAGAGATTTAGTGAAAAATCATAACTCATTTGGCAGGGATATAAGGCTAACCTTTGGGCCAACGCTCCCCAGAGAGCTCAGCTGTTGAAGACTTTGGCATATGTGACTGCTGTGCTGCTCTAATGTAATTCAGAACCCTTTGAATGAATAAATCTACTCACTTAGATCTTCCCTTGAGGGCAAATCCAGCGAAGGGAAGAAAAAAAAGCAAAGAGGGAGAAAAAGACGGTCAAAGGGACAGAAAAATAAAAGAGTGGACAGGATAAGAGGCTATTTGTGATCTGAGAGTTTGTGTGAAGGAAGTCACAGCTACATCTGAAAACTCCCAGCTGGTGACTGAGTCCATCTTTACAGATTTCACATGTGGAATAATAATGACACTTCTTGTCTGAAAAGAACACGTCTATTCAGCTACATGCGCTTCCTTTCCTGATGTGTATTTCAACTGCAGTCCGGACCTCCCTCTGAGTTTTGAGGGCACAACCCTTTAGGTTTGGGTGAGGGGTGGGGGTGCTGTGGAGGGGGGGGTCCTGTGTTAACCAGACCTCATGTGATCACCAGACCCTATCCTCGGGGCCGGGGCGCTCCTTACAACTTAATTAGAGACAGATATTTTTGAAAAACTGCTGCACTTTCCACCAGTGTTCAATATTAAAGTGATTTATGACTCTCTTTTTGAACATTAAGTGTTACATTTATAGCGGTTGTACCGGCGGATCAGATTTCTGATCACGATCTGAGCGGACATTTTTATTAACGGGCTGCTAGACCACAGAATAAATATTGTGGCCTTTAGGAATGCAGGTGCTTTAATTACTTTCATACTCAATTTGTAGCAGCCCATAATGGGAAAATATGACTTCCGTGTATTGCTTTAGAGATGTCATTTGTGGTAGAAATGCATACTTTGGTAGCTCAGAAGGCCTGGAGAAGTCGAAGTGAAATACTTTGGAGAATCGAATAAATATGGTTTAGGGTATTGTCGCCATTAACGTCAAGCCTCTACAGGCGCCATCATGGATCGGTGGGATTTCATATATGGCTGAAAGTGCTGCACAGCTGGCTGTTGTTAGGCTGTTCCAAGTCAGACAAGGGATTTCAGTGCTGTGAAGATGGCAGCGTGGATTGGGGCGATGGAAGTGTAGCGGGACTTAGTAGATTTTGGGTTCATTTAGTGACGCCCCCACTGGGATCTGCCTAAACTCAGAGCCTCAGGCAACAGGATGTGCATGTCTCCGTTATTCTCAGAGAATTATAGGATGTTGTGGTACACCTCATGTGGCTCCAAACTGTCATGTACCTTATGTTCTTGCCTTAAATTAAACGCTTGAAAATGGGAAACGTACAATCTCCTCCATCTTCCACACAACTGGGTCCCTTCTGTGACAACACAGGAATCATTCATTTATGAAATCATGCATTATTCATCGCAATCACTCTGTCTTTGATCACAAATGTTATTTTCCCTGGGAGACTATTTCACACGTGCACTTAAATGCTGGTCAATGGAATGATCTGCCACTGACTAATAGCATGGATCTCCCCACATACTGTTTCCTGGACCTGGACGGGGCCCCTCGCTGTGTCCCTCTGTCTCATTCACTGAGCTAGAGAGGCCGCCCTGCACTCAGAGCCTCTGAACATGAGCAGATGTTTGTCAAAATAGAAGAGTAAAACAATATATGGAATTCATAAACAAGCATCCACATCAGGCAAACAGTTTATCCTAGCAGCTGATGGAAACCTTGTGGACGCCGAGGGCCAATAAACACTGAACTTTAGCTCACCTGCAGCACTGTGCAGCTGAACCTGTCAGTAAAAATCCTTACAATTTTTATTTCTTCACTAAATGTGTGTGACGAAACTGCTTGTAAAGTTTCATTGCATTCACGTTACCCAAAGGTGCTTTTTTTCTGAACACCATATGCTCAGTATGTATCATAATAAAGCTATGTTTTAGGAGACACTTTTCAGTAGATGTATAAAGATGGCCTGCAGTTTAAAGCAAAATGGCAAGAATCACGCCCACCTTTTATTGGTGGGAGTGTGTGTCTGTGGGCGTGTGTGTGTCTGTGTATGTATGGGTGTGTGTGTGTGTATGTATGTGTGTGTGGACGTGTGGACGTGTGCGTGCTCCTGCAGTTGTGTGCATATCTGTATATATGGAGGGAGGGAGGGACGGGTTTTCTTGTTTTTAATGTTTTTAATGTTGTAAAGCACTTTGCGTTGCATTTTTAACTGTATGAAAAGTGCTATATAAATAAAGTTTTGATTTGATTTGATTTATTAAACAAATAGCTGCATTACCTATTATTAATATTCTATGTATTTTATTCCATGGACTACAGTATATTTATGCTACAAAATCTCTCTAGCAGCAGTATTACCTACTAAAGAGCTTGTTACAGGCAAGTGCTGTGCAATAAATCAGTGTATTGTGTTGATTTGGTCGTTTAGGATTACAGTTTTACATATTTTAAGGATTTTGTGTGTTGTAATGAAACAATGGTGCAAAGTTTATTGCAGTAAGGATCAATTAAGTAATTTTATGCCTGCTTTGCCATATGTCTACACAAATCAGTATCTCAAACAGCGATTGGAGACGATATGCCTCGGTGTCAGTTAATCTATCCGGTTGAGCTTTAAGTTTCTGAGCTATTGCTTTGTGTTCCATAGCGTGGTTAGGAGGTAACGCCGTCTGATGCAATGTTGGTGCTGTTTTCCTTTAATAGTACTCTATATCCTATGGGGAGAAGCGATGGTCTCCTCAGGCTTTAAAAGCTGCAGTGAACCCTGCGCAGTGATGTTTCTCTCCCTCTTTCTGTTTCACTCATTCTCCCACATCTCAAATGGGAGAAGGCACGCAGGTTCACAGCATGAGGGGGGGAGTGATGACACAGAGAGGGAGGGGCTGTGTTTCACATCTGATTAGTGTGCCCATGGAAACGGATGGTTGGAGGATCCCTTTGCCCTTGACATGCAGTCTCTGGAGATTAGGGCAACGGTTGGTATCCTTACCTACCTACTGTACCTGCCATGCGCAGAGATTTACCCCGCTGCTGACAACGGAAACAGCTTCACCAGCATCTCTCCTGCTCCTGCCCTCAGCACACCGAGTGGAAAGTTGTGAAGAGAAATCTCCCCTCGGAGTTATTTTATGTTTGCTTCTCTAACTGCTCGTGTTCAATAAGTTCCAACCTGCAGTAACCTTGTAGCCACAAATTCACCTCTTCAGCTAGAGTGGGATTGTGAATAAACCAACAGGCAGTCAAGTGGTGAGGGGAGTCAGTGGCTTCATTAGTTGGCTCAATGCTGCTGCCGGCCCTTTGAACTCGCAGCGCTCTGATCATAGCAGAGTACGCAGTCTCACACCTCATCATTTCATACACTCTCTAATTCAGAAGCATATATAGCACCACACTTCACAGGCGGCTGACTCACTCAAAGGGACATCTGCAGAAAGCCAGAAGCCAGAGGGCTGCACAGTTTGTTTTTAATTAGATTTGAACCTTCAGCGAGGGTGGGGGGTAACTCTCGGAGTGGGAGGACAAGGGGTTAAGTTTTAAAAGCAGCAGTAATGGGAGCAACTTTTTATGCACTTTGGTTTCCTCACTGGAGTTGGTGTAGACAAAGCCAGCCTTCAGCTCAGCCACAAGCCGAGCATTATCACAGTGCAACAATGCTGCATATCAAACAGTCCCCGACAGAAATAAAAGAAAGTGCTCATGACCAAAACAAACCCCCCTCCACCCCCCTGAGAGGGACACTCAGAGGCCAAGTGCGATGGCCCACAGAGGAGCTTAAAAACATCACGGACATAGTCAGAGGGCTGATTGTGGATTCAGACTCTGTGCAGTGAGATTTGTAAAATGAGAACCTGGTCGAATTCAGCTGACATTGTCATTCTTTTTGTTCCAAACTGAGCGCCTTTCATGGTGGCTGCCATGGTAACGTGGCCTGAAAGTCGGCAAGCAATTGGTACCAGTTTCCGCCAAGGCCCAGACTTACTGGTACGCTTGCAATAAGCAGCATTTCCGACGCTAAACGTTGGATTGTGAGAGGGACGGCCTCCTTCGTTAGGCACCGATCCATATGTGCAGGGTGAATGTGTGAGGAGGCTGTCAGGCAGCTAGCAAATCCATTGTGCAATGCTGTAGCAGCGCCGGGGCTTATTCTAGGTTAAAAGAATGTTTGGCTTGTATCTGGCACAATTAACACATTTCATCCTTGGCTTAATAACGCTGATCCCCTAATGTGCTTATGCAGTGGGAGCATCTCTGCCCATGACATGTCTGGCTGTGTGGGTTAGTATGTCTGTGGTAATGGCATGCTATGCAGGGATTCATTAGCTAAAGCTACTCCTCTCCTTTTAGTGAATGAAGGAGGGAGGCACACGATGGAGACAGCAGGCCTGCTCCTCCAACGTCATGGTAATAACCATGGCTACACACACCAGGGTATTTATTCTTCCTCTCTCCCACTAACACAAATATTGTTCTGTTACCCATAAGGATTGTACATACACATAATAAGCTACAGTTATCTCACATATGGGGAAAAAATAATGATATTGTCTTTATATGACTGTGCATATCTAGCAAACACTGTAATGGTAGTTTTTGTAGTAAAAACCCAATCTACTATTAAACTAGAAGATCCTATAAAGGAATAAGGATTTATTACCTTCACGCTGGTCATAAATACCATTATATTACCAGTGTGACGAATGAGTTCATTTGATTGGTAATTGTGAAAAGAGGACAAGAGCTTAAACCGTGTCTCTTATTTCATCAAATTATGCTGCCAACTGGGAGGAAATTTCAGCATTGACAGAAACAAGACAAAGCTGGCGGTTCACTGAGGCTGTACTCTGACACAGTGGTGCTTTGAGCAAATTCCTACCGTCAGCATTCTCACATGCTCACAATGACAATGCTAACCTGCTGCTATTCACCAGGTATAATGTTTACCGTGGTCATTATCTTACTTTACCCTGTCAGCGTTCTAAAACTTGCTAATTAGCCCTTAAAGACCCCTCTAATGAATCAAGTTTCTTATCCTGATAACATGCTTACATGATGTTTTTTATTAGCTAGAGGACACATCGTGAGTGGAATAAGTGGTTCATGTTATGATTGACCATTTCCAGCTTTGAACTACTGTGTACAGAAGACAGTTTCAAAAAGATGGATTTAGACTCCTGGAGTCTCATATGTAACAAACCAAAGGAACCAATCCTGTTAATTTCCAGTTTGAACTTGTATGACTGAATTACTCTAATATCACATCTTGCCATTGTGTAGTTCAGAGTAAGTTTATAGCGTGTGAGCAGAATTAAAAGGTGAGCTAGTGTGCTCGAGCTGCCATGAATGGGGAGGGTTAAGTGGAGGGAGAGGCTGCAACTATGCCAATTTGCACAGCTGCTGTAGTTGCAGATTTGTATTTGTTGTAGGTATGCAGGAAGGGATTATTTTTATGGGGAAAAAAAACATCTAACCGTGTAAATTAGATTCACAGAGATGACTATAGAGGGACTTTAACATGATATACAGCTGAGACTGATGGAAATGTCCTTTGTTTTGCAGGTACTGGGTCGTAAACTAAAGCATTTAAGCTTGTAATGATGGTACATGGAAAATTACTGATGACCAAAATGATTACAGTTCATCCTAAAAAGGGCAATCATAAAGTAGTTTTGCAAGCATTTATGGGTACAATAGTTCATAATAATACGTCCATGGCTGGTGGCATATTTCAGTCTGGCCCATATTAGTTGACCAGCTGACATTGCCTTCATTGCAGGGCCGCCCAAAAATCTATTTTCCAGCTTTTGTCACTTAAGATGTGTTTGCTGCCCTGCGACAAAGTAGAATCTAATGGAGCCAGAGAGCCATTCTTCCTTCCGGCTCTTTGTTTACACCTCAAGACACATCCATACAAACTGCAGCGAGCAAGACGCAGAGGTGTCGATAAGTGGTGTCGGGACAGTAAAAAAAACAAGAGAGGAGAGATTAAATTTGAAAAGCTCAGCCAACCGTGAAAATGCATCTATGAGACTGCACACAATTGATTCATAATCAGTGTGACTGTGAGTGATGAGCAAGAAGAATAAACAAACAGATAAGAGGACGGCAAATCAATTTGCGGTGACAAAGAAAATTAAACACAGCTAGGATTAAATTTTCATGGCCATTCTTCACTGCGCATGTTTACATTTGATGCAACAGTTTGTGATGAACACGGCCCTGTGTACTTGTTGCTGTACTTAGACTCACAGGCTGCTGGAGTTTAATCTCTTACGTCCTAGTGGCAGAAAAGGCATTATGCTGTGGCTGCATTTACAAGTGCAGACATTTGTTATGTGGTCGTTTTGGCAGTCGATACACACAAATCAGCTTTACAACTATTAATAAGCAGCACTGGCCCATTTGCCATGCTGCGTTCCTGCATTGACACAGTGCTTTGATATATACATAGTTTGCTCTTGCCAGCCGTGAGGGCAGCTGATGAACTTGGCACTAAACCAGAGGACAGCCATTTCTCTTGTCTCCTCTGACTGGATGGACAAGTACAGGAAGATGTATATCTCTCCAGGCTCCACTGATGGACTGCTGCAGAATCAACAGGGATAAACTGTCAGCATTACAATTCCCGCTGGGCCATAATAAGACAGAGAGCCGGCCATTTGAAAAAGACAACAGATATCACCTTAGGAGGTGGTGAAACTGGGGCGGGGAAACAAGGAGCAGCCAAGCAGATATTCATCATTAGTCTGGAGCTTGGCGTTTGTTTGTGACACTGTCAACTACGATCTTCTCCTATTGACCATTTCTACCAATCCTCCTCTACCTACTCTTACTACATAAGCAGCAGTAGCAACAACGAGACATTCCTGAAATTCCTCCTTTATGAAACTTTAATTAGGGAATTACTATGTGAGGGAAGAAGTGTTGAGATTTAGTGGAAAGAGGGCAAAACTGGGGCTCCAAGGTCATCTGAAGTAGAGATAAGATGCTTACTAGCATGAGACATATATGATCCTGCTGTTTTGCTGTTTTACCAGCTGAACACAAACACGGAAATCTCTCATGGGAAAAGACGAAATGTGATACTATAGAGACTGGATCCAATTTCAGAGCAATAAGATAGCTGAGATATCTTTGTTTATGGAGATGAAATGTGCATTATCCAATGATAAATCTGCCATGGAAACAATCAAAAGATCTTATCCTGGAGCAACAGATGCTGCCACTTTCCTTCTGTAGGTATTCCAAAACAGATGGGTCGAGACACAAAGCTAGCTGTTGATGTATGTTGTATCTGTCACAGTGAGATGCTTTCCCTACAGGCTGAAAGAGTTAATCTATACTGCCAGTGTTATCACTGGGGCCCGGCTTATTTTTAGCAGCTTTCATTACACTTTTCTATCCTGTAGCCAGATTGGATGGGTTGAGATTTGTCAGGAGAATCACGAGATGTTCTCCCCTTCAAGCCCTAGCGCCGAGTAGTGGCTGACAGCTTGCCATGGCAGGAGACATCTAAATTGTCTCATTATGGGCCAGCGTTATGACAGGCTGAGCCACCCAGAGAGCAACGGCAGATGAGTTGTGTGAGCCGAGGTACAATTACTTTACCCTCTTGCACTGCAAGTGTGTGTATGCATGCACGCTGACTAAGTGTGACTTTTTGTGTGTGTTTGCGGCACTTGTTAAACTGACCTATCACTCCAGCATCAGCTGCAGTTGGCTGTTGTGTAGGACTGTATTTACTGCAGGTATCACTGTGAGGCTTACAAGGTGTCAGTAAGCATTAGCCAAATTGCTTTGCTGAGTTGAGATTGGAGGGTTACAGCCAACAATTTATGCAACTTTCAATCTCGCTCACTTCATGGAGCCATCAGGCGGTTGTGCAGAGGCCAAAAAGTAGGCCGAGGTTGTTGATGTAACCCTTGTAAACTCATATCTGTGTATCAAAGTTACATATTTTGACTTTTTTTCATTGAAAATAATCTCTTCCTGTCTTAAAATAGTCCAGATGTAACTCTACACTGCTGCATCCTTCAGAATGTGCAGATCTATAAAGTTTCCCACGTCTCTCTGCATCCACTCGTCTCCATTCGCTGCAGCTCAGCACACCAGCTCACCTACAACTGGGATCAAACACTGTAAAACTACTCTAAACTACACAGTGGCAAGTTGTAATTTTGGAGTAATTCACCCATGCACTGTTCAAACTCATTCTATACAGAAATATTGATCCAGAAACCTGTAAACTGACAGGATTGTTCCTTTGGTTTGTTAACAAAGAAAAAAAAAACTTGATTTTCACAGTAGGGGTCTTTAAATTCTCCCACAAGTTCTTTTTATATAGTATGTACAAAGATATGAGTGTGTTCAAGGAGATTGCAACTGGAAGTGTGTAACATTATTCGCCTTACCCAAACAGTTAATGTCCGGCTTTAAATGTGACCATTCGAATCAGTGAAAACACCTTCTGCCTGACAGATAAAATATGGTACAGTCTAGTTAATTTCAAGCACTGACACTTTAAATTGTTAAGACTACATACTTGTGTTTCTGTGTGTTCTGCATCTGAGGGTGCTTCAGGGGCAAAAGTGGTGAAACAGAACCTCCCTATAATACTTGTGTTAGCCTCGAAATCTACTCAAACACAGAGAGTATTAACATTCAAGCCCCTGGATTTGAAAGAAATGAGCTGAATGCCTTCAGAATGTGTGAACGTCCCTCATTCACTGTGTATCTGGAACAATAACAAAAGGATAATGCGCAGATTAGTGCTCCTAGGGGCAAAGATGTGCTTTAGATGCGGAAATATGCAACCAAGATTTTCCCTGCTGCAGATGAATTAGCCCACTGTTAGCCCACAAATATACTGTGTAATGTGCTTGCGGAAGAAGATTAGCGTGGAAATGGAACTTGAGATGTCTGGCGTTTCAGGGGATATACACGGAAAACATTCAACAAGCTGTCTAGCTCACTCATGCAGTTCACCATTATTTAAACCTGAAAGCTGGAAACCCTTCTCAGTTGCCTCCTTTTCAATGGAAGTTGTTCTTTTAAAAATGTCCTCATGAAGCGACAGCTGAAGGTCATTAATTAAAAAAGGCTGCAGAGAGACCTTGGCTTTCTTCTAATGGTGTTTTGAATTCTGCTCTTGAATAAAGTTTCCCTCTATTCAACAAATTGATCTTAGCTATTAGAGAAAACTTGAGGGTTTTGAATGCAGCAGACACTCAAAGTTTTTCAGTCGGGTGACATCTTTTGGGGTCGCAGCTGTGCCTTGTTCACATAACAGCATTTAATATCACAGCTCTGCCTCAACTAAACACACTAACTCATGAAAAGAATCTTAAGGAAGCATTAGCCCAGCATCATCACGGCTCCTCTAAGCTGCTCAACTGCTGTCCTCAGTAGACTTTCTGCTTTTACAAGCCTCTGCAGTCGACTGGGTGACTTATCCTAAGCTGTGTCCTCACCCAAGTTCTCGTAAAGCAAAGGAACGTCATTCCCTGGGGAATTCTAAAAATGGTGCCAGTTTTCTGTGGGGAGAGGAGACAGGAATGTCATGACCTCATGTGAATAATGTCAATCAGCTGTTTGATGGGTAATACCCCAAAGAAAGGACAAAAGCTGTCAGTTTGGCTCTGAAGGAATCTTTGTCATGTAAGCAGAGAGGTTTCCTGAATGCAGGATTTTAATAAATAAGAAAGGTGTGCTGTTTAAGGGTCTTTCTAAAGTTCAAAAAATCCCCCGGTGATGTCTTCAGGGTTTGTTGGCTTGGAGTTTCGACTATATTGCAGCCGATATTATGAACTGTAGGTGTGGAGTTTGGTTATTTTGGCAGCAAAGAGGGTCTAATGAAAGACACTAGTGAGTTGGCTTATGAGGAATGTGGGACCCAGTGTTTTTGGAGTCTGGGGACTAAAGGTCACAATATCTTGACCTCTGATGCTTCAATTTAGATTTTTTTTAACTCTGTTTCTTGCAAATCCTCCAAACTTTCCAGAAGTGAACGAATAAATCACTGGAATATACCTTTAATCTCATCTGCACTTGCATATATTCCGATTTTTACTGGATTCAAGAACTGAGTGTCGTGTGAAAGATCACCCATGTTAAATATCCTATTACAAGTAAAGATATGCTGGAAAACATTCGGAAAAAAAAACATCTCCACGAGGAGGTCTGTCAGTTTGTGATAGGTTAAAAGGTCAGAGAGGCACTTGGGGTGGACCAAGCCATTTGGAAAAGAGGGGCTTAAGGGGATCAGTCCACACTTATTGAGAGATGACTGAAAACATCTGGGATCACTCTCAAACACACACACATTCACACACTCTCTGCAAGACACTCCTATGAAACTCATCACAAAGCTCGGATCAAACAGAGCGACAGGATGCACCTCCACCAGGTTTGGAGCTGGCTGGTGTTTGGAGAGAGAGGGAGAGTGACGGAGACATGAGACACGAGGGTTTGGGTTTCTCGCTTCTGCCAGGGCTGCATGTATCTTTGCGTTGGCCCACACCAACTTGATAAACTACAATGCTGGGTGGGCTTCGACGGGCCCACACACACTTATCTATACATGTCTCTTGTTTCCTCATCCATTACCAGTGTGATCCCTCTTTGGATCTTGCAACATGCTTTCCTCAAGCACTGATGGTCTTGGCTAATAATCAAAATGTGATACCCCGGGTGAGAAGAGGTTGTGAAACATCATCTCCTGAAGATTACACTTTTTTTTAAGGTGTCTAATGGGCCTCTTCTCTTCGTGTCTTCCAGGTCCCATGGCCTCCACAGAGCATGGCAGAGAGCTGGAAGAGGCGGCTACGGTGAGAAAAATGGTCCAGCAAAACCCAGCAAGGGGCGGTCAGACCCACAGACCAGCTGGCTGGAAGAGAAGACGCCCTCGGCCCCGTCTTTCCCACAAGGGGCCCATGCCGTTCTAGAGCAAGGTAAGTTTCTCACAGTCAGGGGGTGAAAAGACCCTCATTGGGTTTTGTTGACAAAATGTTCCAACAAATTTGCAGTAAAGCAGTCAGTGTCATGCAGTAAAAGGCTTCTACCCTCCGAGGATTCCAGTGAAATGAATGTCTGTCTCTGCTGTGTTTGCCCATTGGTCCAATATCCCATCAAGTCAGAGCTGCACATTTCTCAAGAGAACATGAGCAAAAGCACTTCCCGATATATTAAATCATAACTGCTGACTGGTGAGGAAACACAACTTGATAGAGGAATTTCTGAGAGAAAAAGTCCTGAAATACTTTGTTGGCAGAATCAGTTTGGATGTTTTTGATGACAAATGACAAACTTTAACTCTTACAGAAACACTAGAAATTCTCGAACTAACAATTGCAGCAAGACTAAACTCTTACACAAGGATGTTATTGTTGGCACTAAAAAAAAGTGCATGTCTTAGCAGATTACTGGACTTAGCCTAGCAGCTTGCATGCCTAACTCGACAAAGGTTGTTTTCAAGGCTACGTCATTTATTTTCTCAGACAGTAGACAGTTATACTTAGAAACCTAACCTTTGAGTTAATTCAGCTGGAATAAATCTTTACTCGCCACCTGATTAACTCAATTAAAACCCCTTTTTCCAAAGATAATACCTTGTAGAGTTGGATTTCTTGGCCGGCGTCGATTTTCTTGTGAGGGAATGTTTAACTTGCTGTCAAGTAAAACAAGACTTTGTGTGAAAACGCTTTCATCCAGAATCAGAGATAATATTTTACTTATCACCTTTTCACAGTTTGATTTTCTATTCTGAACCTAAACAAATTCTCGGTATTTCAATAAAAACAGATAAAGCTTCATTGAGAAACTAAAATATACTGCAGCCAATTAAATAACATGATCAAATTTACAGAATATACAGATTTAAACTCCCTAATGTCACCATGTCACTGCCAATAGAAGGTAGCAGCGGAACATCCACATGTCTCTTCCAGACGCTGCAGGAGACAGCGAAACCCAATAAGACACAATATCTCTGCAGGAGGTGCCGACCATACAACACTGACCTGCAGAGGTCTGCCATAAATTAAATCTGTAGCGAGAGGAGGCTGCAGCTACAGAGTGTCAGGGCATGGTTAATCAGTTTTAAGGAAAAGGGATCAAAGCTGTAGAAGTTTGGAAGTTCAATTCTCTAAATCGGCCAGACAGGTTTTACAATGTAGAGTGAATTATGGTCGATTATTGTTTATTGTATGTTTCTGGACTGGGTTAGACCTCTTTTAAATGCCTTCCTGCTTTGAATACGAGGCTCTTGAGGCTCACAACAAAGGTGAAAACAATGAGCGAGAACCAAGCCAGGGGAGTCTGCACTTGAAGGACAACATGGGTCTTACAACTTGGCTCACTTTGCCAATAAAATGTGAGAATCCTGTCCGCGAGTTGAGTCGTCAGAGCTGGTGTTCAGTGCCAGAATAAAAAGGGGAGCTTCAGGAAGTTGTGAAGCTCTATAAAAGTGAACGGCTCACTGAGTCACAATGCTGTCTCCGCAAACACCACTCAAACCACAACGCGCTGAAGATTTCCCTTTTATGTTCACTTCCCTCTCTGGCTCCCCTCCGTCTTAGTAAGTTCATAGTTCACCTCATTCAAGGGTTTCTCTCCAATTACCATGCCAATTTACCCCAACTGGACCAGACTGGGAATCTGGCTGTCCATTGGCAGCTTTTTTAGTGATAGTGCTACCAACTTTCACCTAGCAAATCATCCAAGGACAGTCTGAACTGTAAATCTGGACTGTGTATGTTCACAGACTGACTGAAGGTATTAAGTCTTTACAAGGACCAACATCTAGCACCAGTCCTTCCAAGAAGTTGCTCTTCCAACATGTCAGCTTGAAAGGCTCAATACTTCCTCATGTGCCCTGCTTTCTTCTTCAGTTTGTGCTGATGATGGGAAAACCACCTCTGGAAGCAGCTGGAGTTGCAGTTTGTTTGATCAAAGCTAGAGTTCAATGGACACATCCAGCTGAGGACTGGAGCGCCGACTGACTGTGTGTGGAGATGTCATCATTGGCCTCGACATAATTACTACAATGTTTATATAAAGATTAAGAACAATAATTGCTTTGACGTTGTCCATCTTAAAGCTCTATGCTATTTAGCGATATCACCCCATTTCAGTGTCAAAAGCAGCTCATCTTTTATTCTCTATGACACCTGAGGGAAAAGGACTTTTCATCATTACACGTTCCAGATGTGAGCAACTCCGAGAAGAAAGATGGCGACCTGGGTCATCCTCTTTGAGCATCTGAGGAGGCTCAGATCAAACCGTGCTATTACAACTCTTGGATCTAAGCCATGCCAGTGACAGTCTAAAAGACGGCAGGATATTACAGATTTAAAGCCGGAGGCAATTTGGGGAAGCCCCTAGTGGCCCTGAGTGTGAGAAAGCTCAGCGAATGAGTCTTTTAAAGAGCTTCTCATCAAAACAATGTGGAGCAGGTCTGCATCTTCTCCATACACTCATGATGTGATGTAGTATGACTTCAAGGGGGCTGCTGCAATGAGATCATACCGTGGGACCTAAAAGCACAAAGAACAACAACAAACAACAACACAACTCAGTGGAGATTAGATATACCATACATCAGTCCTGGAAGCATTACACGACCACAGAAAAATGCCATCATGAAACAAGGGGAGGCTCTTATCAACGAGTGAACCCTGTTGTCTGAATCTTCAGAAGAAGATAAAAGACTTGGGAAGATAAAAGATTTCGTCATTGTCAAGAAGTGATCCAGTGCCCTGAGCCGAGTACTGTATAACTTTGGACTTGTGTTCCACCGTGAGATATACAATTGTTTTTCTTACTCCCTGCTTGCCTGCTGCACTTTCCAATCAAAGACCGTGAAATCTGGCTGGAACATGTCTGGGGTTGCCTTTTCTTTCAGTTGTTCAAGTGCAAGATAACATAGGGTATAACACAGAGACAGCTTGAGTAGAAACTGCCTGAAGGGCCACGCCTATTGGAGAGGAAATTGAAATGTCTGCATAAGACTCTGGCAGGAACACAGTATTAAAGGATACCACAATGATGATCTCCAAGGCTGTCTAGAACATATGCTCCTTTTTCTGTCCCCTTTCGCTCTTTTAACATATTGTAATGCACAACAAGTGCCGCCAGAGATCAGTTATGATGCAGAGCAGACCGACAGACGAGCTGAGAAAGATGGTGAACACCAGTGGGGATATGGGACTCTGTGTCTGGGAACATCTGGGGTTCAGCTCTGATAATATAGATGAGACAACTAATACAGACAAGGTTTTGTGTGGTATTTTCTACATGCACAATGGAAAAAGACAAAGAAAGAAACATCAAACATCTGTTGTCCGAGGTAGCTTGCCAATACCTCTTTAGCTGGGTTTCCACAATGTATTTTTGCATATTTTAAAGTATCACATTTTCAAAATTCTGAAACACTTTCCCAGTTTTGTCAATAAAGTTTCTACACTCACTTAAAATGGTTTATGAGTCTTTAGAAAAAAAGTTTATTAAAGCTACATGTAACACCGTTTATAGCACCACCTTCTGATGACACTACACAGCGGAGTTTATTCACTCTAAATCAGTTAATCAAAACAACTTGCATTTTCTTATTTCATTTTATTAATTTTTTGTAACATTTCAAAAGTTTGCTTCAAATATGCTTGACAGTTACATACAAACATGGAATCTGCAGTAGGGAGCTGTCTTCATGCTTCCAACTAAAGCCAGATCACGTAAATATGCTGTATTTTAGCAAGAAAAAACAAAAGATTATTATATCTGCCAGACCTGTCCGTGCTAAACCAAAAGAGGCCACCTTACTTTTTTAATAATATATTTTTGCCCCAAAAGGCTAGTCTAATGTGTTGTTATTTCATGTGTTAAGCATTGAATATTGTGAAACAGGGGAGGTTTAACTGTGTCTTTATACATGAAAATGAAGGGGAAAAAATCAACAGGTGCCACTGCATTTAACTTTGTTCACAGTGACTTGCCCTTTCAAAACAAAAGAATTCCTTTTAGTGATTAATTTGTGTTGCAATACCTTCATAAACTTTTTACCCATGTGAAATGTTGGGATCATTATTAATATTATTATTATAGGAAAACAGATGAAGCCTTGTCTGAACAATTTCTGGGGAGGCGGGGAAACAAACCAACACACACTAATGATGCTCTCTCTGTTATTTGTTCTTTTTCTTGCAGGCACTGCTTTGAGCGCCCTCCCCCAGGTTCTGATTTCTATGCTCTTCCTTTGCCTTGGGGGGCCTTGCAATGAAGGGCCTACGCTTGCCCAGCCTGAAGAGTGATGTCCATAGCACCTGCTGGTTCTTCAAGCAACTCTGTCCACAAAAAAAATCAGGACAAGCCGCTCACCCTCAGCTCTAGGAGGAATCGGGGGCAGGGATGGGGGGTGGGGGGTGTTGAGCCCGAGCTATCAGACTCTATTTCTCTGTCTCTCTCTCTTTCTCTTACTCCCTCACTACTTATCTATCTCTGTCTTCTCCCAAGTGTTTTTTTTTTCTTTTTTCAATTTTCCTATTATTTGCTTAATAGAGCCCAATCATAGCGATCTCCCTGAGTGTCTCACACACTTTGCATGACATGTGGTGGAGAGGGAGCCCGGTCAAAACAATCTGAGTCTTAAAGCATCTGTCACTTCTCCGCGATGTGGTTTTCCCATGTCTCAGATCCAAGGTTACTGCAGCCACTGATTTCATTGCTGTGTAGCTACTTAACGGCTTTCCTAGAGGGCGAGGGCGCTGATCATGCAGTGTCATCAGTTTTAACAGTTGACATAAGCAAACCTTAGGTTCACGTATGATATTCTGGATGTCTGCTGCAAAAAGGAATAAAAGGTTTTGTGTTGAAAATGGACGAGCATAAGCGTCACATCTAAATGACATTTTAATCATTGCTTAATTATCGTTATTAATGGTGCTTCGTACCTCCTAATGACAGTGCGTCCACATGCAAAGTAAGGCTGGACTGAAAAGAGAGCACATGTTGTCAAAACAATCGATTTAAGTGACAATAATTCCTTCATTGAGGAGATTCTTTAATCCAAAGCTATTCTGGTGTTTCTGAACTCATTAACACCTTGGGGGCGGGGATGGGGGTTTACTGACGTGCTCAAGGTTACTGTAACATGTCCCACCTTGGATGAGTCCTTTGACCCCAAATCCCAATCCTGTCCCCAATCCCCAGCCTTCTCACCACACTGCTGCCCTGCGCAGCTGCTCTACACGACTGTTAACTGGCAGCGGCGGTCTGCTCCACCGACAGGTCGCCTTGCCTTTTAATGAAGTGCCAAATAATAACCTTCTCCACAATGCTGCCAGGAACGAAGGAATGAAAGGTTAGGGAGAAACACATTACCTCTTGTTTGAAGTCTTGATACACTGACACATTATGCATTTTAAATTTCTGCAAACAGAAATCCCACGTGAGACAACGTTAGCGAGGAGGACAAGTTCAATTAGACCAAAAAAAAAAGGAAAAAAGAAGAGGAAAAAAGTTTCAAAGCAAACATCAGCTCAGTTAATATGCCACCATGATCAGCCTACCACTAGTGCTCTGGCTGTTTTAATATTCAGCATATGGCTGGTTTGACCCTCTGACCGATATCTTTCACTGACGAAATGCTATGCCTTTCCATCATACTGGAATATATTACTGTTTATGTTTATTTCTGTGTTATAGTTTTCTTTTTTCTCAGGGTGCTGTGATAGAAGCTTGTACTAGAGCAGTCTATTTTGTGCATTTAACAAAACACGAACATACAGTACATTTAAAACTTATATGAGCATATTTTCGTATACTGTATCTTTACTCTCCCTCTATGTATACACCAATATAGCCATGAGTTATCCACATTCAGTCATTTCTAGTCACGATCCTTTCCCTACGTTATGTTGGGTACAGTTGCCTTTCTAGTCTGCCCTTCCACAGCACAGGTGGTCGTGGCTTTGATCATTACGCTCATTAAATCCCAGAGTTAATCTTTCTCAGATGGATCTCCCCAAGGCTGGCCGGGGCCACTTAGTCTGAGCTCATTGTTAAATTGGCTTAGACTGAAACCACACCCTTCCCCCTTTGCAATCTCCAAACCCCTGCTGATTCAGTGTGTAACCATGTAACATATTAGGACTGTGACCTGTAGAGCAGCCACCTTGCAATCGTCTGTTGTGTATTAGGTGTGCAGAGCAACTTCCTAATTGTTTTTTTTTTTTAATTCCTATGTTAGGTGATTTCAATCCGCTGCAATTCAATCAGCAAACTCCTTCATTTCAAGGCAGTTTTGACCAATAAACAACTGGCAACTGGTTAACCTAGTTTTCCAACCCTTTTTTTCCCTCTCGCCATGTCTCATGCAAATATTATAATAAAATGCAGTCTTCTCAGTCGCAGCATGAGAAGCTTTTATTAAGAGAGCATCTAAAATCACAGTGGTAATCCACCCAGCCAAGCTCACCTTGATTAAAAATGTATTAAATCCTAGGGCACTGTGAAGAGTAATAATTTCAGTTCCACCATTATTTTTTCATACCCTCTCAGACAGAGATGTAGATTTCATTAATGCTCCTCGGGAGTGAGACAGCTTTGCTCAGGATGTCTCATGTATTATTGGGGAAGATAGTAGGAAGATATGAGCTGGGGATGAAAGTTCAAAGCCGCAGGAGTTGGGATGCTGGAAGTAGACTGGGTCATGACAAGGGGTTCAAATCAATATTTCCCCATCTCAGAAGTTATTGTTATGGAGCCGAGCAACGTCTGTATCCGCACTGTTCTTCATGAATGTATCCTCACCATCTGCACCAGCCATGCTGCCCTTTCAGAGACCAGAGCAAACCAATGTTTATGTAAAGTACCCTTTCTAATCTTGGTCTGGTTATCAGTTGAATCCAAAAAAATCAAAAGCCAAATATCCCACTGATCCAAAGCCTCCGGTGTCAACTAGTCCCAACAAATAGACGTGGCTTTGCTCCAAGACTTCTCTGTATGGGTTCGCAAGGCTGCACTTTTTGCAATTCCATTATGCTGCTGGAAAAATACACCCTGAAAACAAGAGTCTCTTGGTATGGAATGGTTTTCCAGTGTATTGTGACAATTTTTTTTGTCTGATTCTTGTCTAGCTGGTTGTCCAAAGCTTACTTTTTGAATACAGTGTGAAAAGCTGTATCTTTTGTGGATGTAACAAAATAGAAAAGTAGTCTGCAGCACAATATGTCGTGGACACGTGAAAGCTTTCAGGCATTCTTTTCTTGTAGATCATAGCCCACAGCCCTCCCCTGCACATCAGGTTAATGGGCCTTGTGGTGTGGAAGGACAAGCACGTCCAGGCTCAAACTGAAATGGTAAACCAATACATTATGCTCGGGGAGCAAAACCATTTTCCTTAATGGTCTATTCCAGCAAGGCTTACACAAGAGAAACGATTCCTATCCTCTCAATGTTTCCTCCCCAGTTCCTCTTCTCTGTGACCATCACAAGGCCTGAGTAATGTTCCTATGCACTTGTTAGCATGTTTTCCTGGTAGAAAAAAATGTTTGTTCTGAGACCTTGCTCCCTCTGTGTTTAATTCTTTTTGTCCAAATACATTTGGCTGGGAGTGTGTACGAAGTGGGGATGAGCAGAGAAATAGATGTGTGTTACTGGTGGAGACGAGAACAAGCAAGCAGCAGGTTTTGAAATATTAGCTTAGCCGTCGATCTCTGTTTCCCGATAGATATAGACACAACCCCCGCACAAAAAGATCACAGAAAACACAAGGTTTTTATTTTTTATTTTTAATCCTGTTGTCATTCTACACTCAGTTCTCTACCAGATGAAATTCCTTGGACACTGAACCAAACATTTCACTCATTGTGAAAATGGAAATAGAGTTGCAACACATTCCACGATTTTACCTTGTGAATCTTTAAGCCCATCAAACTGTATCATGTTGGCCTTCAGAGTGGGTGTCTACAGGATCAAGTGGCTGACATTCAATACAATGCATTCACACTTTTCCACTGGCTGGGCAATCCAAAGGATAACTAGATTTTATCTCCCGTGGGAAATGACGATGATCTGTCATTATCTTAGAGCCTCAAAATGAGACTTCCTACACCCAGAATAGCACAGGCCCCTCCTGTCTTGATTGCGACACATTCTCCATCTCTGTAACCGGTGTGTCCGAGATCAGCTACATTCAGAACAATCGTAGGAGAAATGCAGTCTGTAGTCTTACACGCCATCGCAACAGTGTTACTAGGTCTCAAGCAGATCCCATTTGAAAGACAATGTATTACTCCTGAAACTTATATTCTGTTTATGGTGTGTGCTCATATTACTCACCAGGCCAAATGTACAGTCCCTGTCTCTGTTTTGATGTTGAACTGGGCAAAAATAAATGACATAAATAAATAAATAAAACAAGTGTATCAGAAATGGTTGAAATACTGTGTACATATTTGAACTTTTGGTTTCTAATTTATAAAAGATAAGCTTTAGCTCTTGGAGTACTTATTTTATTTTTTCCTTTCATGCGTAGCTTTGTGTTTTTATTTTCTATTTCTGTAAAGTGTGTAAATATATCTTTATGATAATAAGTAATATTAAAAATCTTATTTTAAGAAAACATTGTGTTCTGTCTTTTTTTTGGCATTCGATAAGAGAAAGAGCCATGTGCCATGACACGCTGGTCCTCAGAGCTAAATGCTAATGTCTGTGACCATATTGACAAGTTGATGTTTATCACGGTCGCTGTGACTGGCTGCAATGCTAACATTTGCTAATTAGTGCATAGATTTGATGATGGTACTGATAGACGGTTAAAGAAATCACCAAAGTTATCCTGAAGGTATGAATATATGTACCACGTTTCACTGCAATCAATCTTGCAGAGACATTTCAATAAAAACAACAAAATTCAAATTCATAGCTGTGTTGAAGGAACAGTCGGTGGGTTTCCAAAATTTTTAGGATTCATCCTCTGGGAAACATCAATGTTTGTACAAATGTTCCTGTCAACCAGCATTTTAGAGGTGAAGATATTTTAAAGGATAATTAAGTGTCGCTGTTATTGCTGGATGAAATTGCAGTCATCAAGATTCATGCTCTGGGTATCATGAATATTTTCTCAAACTTAATGGAAATCACTCCAAAGCCCCTTTCAGACACGTTCTCCTTTCTCTTGATGACAGCTGTATGTATCAGCTTCATATCTAAATGAGCACTCCAGTCACTTTTACATAAAATTCTCTTTTACATAAAAAGGTTACAGTGATGATACTAATTCACTCAAAAGAATATGGAAGCAAATCAGATTCATCAGATTCTGAATTTTAAAAGCTGCTGAATTTCTTATTTTGAATTTTTTTGCATCAAAATTGTGAATTTTTTATGCCTGAATTTAGCTCATCAAAATTCTAAAAAAAAAAAAAAAAAAAAAACAACAGTTAAAAATTCAATGTCTTCAAAATTTGCCGTCAAAAAAATTCGATGTGCTCAAAATTCGCCATCAAAAAATTCAATGTGCAAAATTCGCTGTCAAAAAATTTGCTGTTCACATCCGGGGGACTTAGGCGTAATTAATAGATCCTGGCCAAAATCGAACCAACGCCCAGCTAATCCAGTGACGCTCCTCCGGTCATGTGACGCGGACGGTTGACATCACAGGACCGGGTCGACCATGGCTACCAGCGTGAATGGCGGCGCTTCAGTGAGTGTATTAATCCTTTATTTGTCCTCTGTGTGGTTTGTTTTTGTGAGAGTCAGTAACCTGTAATGCATGCATGTTTCCAGCCGCTAGCCGCGCTAGCCGCGTTAGCCGCGCTAGTACAGCGCTAGCCGTGTTAGCCGCGCTAGCACAGTAATAAGGTCACACAGACAGCACGTTCTGCAGCTGGGTAGTTGAGTAACAATTTTATAAACGCACAAATGGGTGGAAGTGTGATTTATGCGCCCGAAAATGCAGTTAAATCACAGAGCAGTGTAAAGAAACTGGTAACCTAGCAAACTGAATTAGTCTAGGTAACACATTGTTTATTATTGTTTTTTTTTTTTTGTTTGATTATTTTGTGTTTTTGTTTTGTCTGTTTTTTGGTCTTTTTCCTTTCTTTTTGATCCTCTTTCTTTTTTTGGGGGGGGGAATTCTTGCAAGAATGTATCATATATTTTTTTATTTGAACGCATAAAATGAAGTTTTTGTACTATAATTTTGTAACCGAAATAAAACCAATCATTATGTGTGTTTTCTGCTCAAGTTAATGTTCTGGTTTGTTTCATTTTGAATTACTCTTGATCTTGAAAGGTTTTAAACTGTGCAGTCAAAGTAGTTACAACTGTGAGCGCATAGCTTGAAATGAACTGCCTTAGACTGCTCTGTTCATAACCGGCCATTCTTTCACAGCTATATCAAGAGTTATTGTGCAATGACAGTGATAAATGCGGCCCATTTTTTTTTTACTGTTTCCTGTTTAGTATGTGTACCCTGGATTGTTTTGACAATTTAATTTGTTGTAGCCATTTATTTAATCAATTTTAATCCACTCCTTAGCAACACCGTCTGAACTGACCAGTCTGGTGAAATTCTGGACTGGATGGGAGACTCTACCAAGAACTCTCTCCACAGAAGTAGTGAATGGCAGATACCTGACAGCCTCCACCTGCTATGAGACCTTACATTCCCAGGACATTACAAGGAATACGCATCATTTAAGACTGACATCCTGGCCTGTATTTGCACTTGCCAGTCAAGATATGTTGTGTTGTTTTCTAGTTAGTTTTACTTGACTGACAAAACTAAGTGCACTTTTGGATTCCCTCCCCTACCTGTTCTCCCAACTCACCTGACAGGTTCTCTGGCTCAAGTATGTGTGTTTCTGCCATACATTTAAAGTATCTGAAGGTAAGACTATTTCTGGTAAACAATACATGCAATCACGGCATTAAAGCAGGAGTTAAAAATGAACTGGACTGTACTGATTTTATTTTGTCACTGGTGAATGGGATGAAAATTCTTTGCAATATTACAAATCCCACATCTGAAAATGGTTAAATTGTTCTTGAGGCATTTCAGTGAAAAACTAAAATGTCCACTTGCTGGAGGAAAACTCAGGGGATCACCAACACAGGACAGGTTCATCCACCAGGGTCTGTACAAAATTTCACATTAATTAATTCAATATGTGAATTCAGTTCAGATATGTCAGTCTATATAAAGGCTGTTGGTCAGCTGACTGACCGTCTACCAACTTTACAATCCATAGAGCCAGAAAATGCGTGTTTATTACTCTGACAAGGAACGCAGCAAGTTATGCGACGATCAGCGTATGTCTGTTAATCTTCAAATTTGTCTGTCTGTATGCAAGACTACTCAAAAACGGGATAACTGATTCAGATGATATTTTCAAGAAAGGTCAGAAACGACACAAGGACCAATTGATTAGATTTTGGCAGTGATGCGGCTTATAGTCTGGATCCACGGATTCGTTAAAGATTTCCGGATCATAGTGAGATAGCGGCATGGCGTCACTGTAACTATGTCAACAAGTGAATGCTACATCAGCTGACTGCTGACGATCACATGATTGCGATCCTACTACAAATCCACCCCTGTGGTCTTATGGAGACTTATCATTTGGAAGTTATACAACAACTGAACAGCCTTGGCGGAATACTGCATTCTGAGTGCTTTTCTTGTTTGCTTTGTTGCTCAGTACTCTCTATTAAGATGCTAACCAACACATGTAGTACAAAGTATTACCGCTATAATGAAGTAAAATTTACAGTTAACAGTAAAACTGATCTTGGCAGAAACTGTTGTCAACCTCTCTGTTCAGAGCAGCAACCTGAACCTCAACAAGATTACTCACAATTATCCAATTCAAGAGATGTTCCAATCTCAAAAAGCCTTCTGGGGATTTAGCAGAAGTCCTGATGAGAATTTACACCATTTTTTAGTATAGTTCTTTGTGTATTTTGCATGGTGTAGCTAAAACTGGTCTGAAAACTCTACAAAGGCAAAAACAGCAACATGTTTGCCTGACAGCTGTGACTGTTAACCTTTACCTTCAGTTGAATCTTGTGTAGAAAGTCATTCGCTGCAGTCGGCCTTTGGAAATGTAAATCAACTCTTCATCCATTAAGGAACACTTCAACAGTGACAGGAAGCCTTTCCAGAGTTTATAGTGCATACTAAGCATGCTGCACATTAATGCATCACAGCTGCTGAGCATGCATGCAGACTGCGGATATGTCTGAATGCAATGAGATTCAGTGTGCATACATGTCACATCTACATACAAAGTAGGATCCTCCAGCCAACAATGCTGGACCATCAGAATCACAAATTCAGCAGTTCATGCACAAGGTCCAAACATTTCAACCTCTGGAGTTTTTTTTGGGGAGCCTTACTGTTGAAAGAAACCTTTTTATTAGCCTTCTAAACCCCAAGCAGTGTCTGGGCATTTTTGCGGTCGCGTTTTTCTCACTTCTCGGCTCATTTTTCACTGCAATAAAAAGTTCTGCACCTCTGTGGACACAGCACAACCATGGCTAAAAGTAGAGAGAACTGAAGAATGTCTTTTGTGCAGTTATATTGAGGAAAAACCATAAAAAATAAAAAAAATAACACACAAAACTTACATTTCTCTGATCAGTAAGTTTCCAAAAAAATGACAAAATCTGGAAACATGTACAGCATTTTTCCAAGTGTCCCTAGGTCTTACTAATATTGGGGGGAAATGGTTACTCTACATACTATTGATATTAGCTGATTTCCACTGACATTTTTTCATGCTTGTCCTCTGTCTACTCTGTGTTAACCACAGCCTGAAGTTCAATCCAGTTCAGCTATAAAGCCCTAGAATTTTTGTATAACGACTATTGGCCACAACTGAGTCATTAATGGCTTCACAGTTGCACCAAGTAGCTCTAAATTTTTATTATTTTTATTTATTTTTTTACAGAAATTGGTTAATAGAATTGCTTTGTTTTTGCCGAATTTTTAAATAACGTGCAGGATGAAGTGATTTTAAGCTTCTTGGTTGAGTTTTCTAATAGACCAGACATCACACATGATTAGTTCAAGACCACCTTAAAGTTGAACATCCAATGTTTCTCTCTGTTGTTACAGTTTCTAGGTCTGATAAATCATGCAGTTTTGTTTTGTTTTTTTAAAGATAGCATACTTTTCAGTGGGTTTTGGGGTTCGGAAGGTTAAATATGTATAGATTGCTGTGTTTACCTTTAGTGATTATATATATGACACGCATGCTTAATTTTTATGGGAACATTTTACATGAGCCACTCAGTTACATATATGACAACCTCATACACACTCCGCTGCTACATTGTTTATCTTTTAAAAGAGCCTCGGTGCGGCAAAGTGGTGAAATGCACTGGGCCTTGCATGGGAGCCACTCTTCCTCCATAACCCCCACTGGGACCACTCAGGGAAGTGTCTGGTTAACGCACAGAGCTGACATGTCATGATAGACAAGAGGTGCAGCTCTGAGTCCCAGCAGACCCCAAAAGACGCCCAAGGTTACATCATCAAGCCTGGGTCAGCTGTATAATTGGGCTCGGGGTCATCGGGAGGATATGGAGCGTGACAATGAGGCTATAGAGTTACAGTTTGTAGCCGGGCAGCAAGGGCTGCCGGTGGGGCATTACTGCGAGGCCAGACGTCCCTTTAAAGAGTTCAAGGTCCATCTGTGAGAGTAGCTCCAGCACTGAAATGTGTGTCACTGCCTGCCAGCCACCAGCTCACTGCTGGGAGAGGGAGGCTCAGTGACACATTAGATATTAGACAATAGATACTGTGTGCTGAAAAAAAACTTTCAGCATGATGAGTGAGGCACTGTGGATAATGAGTGTCAGACATTGCTGCAAACTCTCAGGAGGTTCTTTAAATTGTTGACAACATCCTCTCAGCTAAAGTGAGAAGAAAAACAGTGAAAGTTACACATCGGAAATATGTGATGTTCCGAGCCGTCCCGTCGTATGTTCACGCTGTACGTTACCGCTGCAACAGACTGAGTAACATCTGGATTGCTCTTGGCACAGAGTCCCAGAATCAACTTCTGCCACATCATAAAACCCTTTATTGCAGTTGGCTCTCCCTCAGTACCACCAACAAAGCCCACAGAACCGCTGACAAACCCACACTGATGGATATTACCCAGCTCACTGCCGTCGCTCAACCACCTGGACTCGGCGGACTCAAATTATAGAGACTGTGCAGGCTGTGATTGCAAATTGAGCACACATGTAACAAGCAGGTGTTACAAAAGTTCTGATTATGTTTTTATTATTTTAATAAATGTTAGTCTGTCGTTATGAAGCAATAAGTAGATGATTCAAAGGGTGTGTGTGCAGTGCCGTGCCAAAATTTTCTGGGAGTCGTACTTTTCAAACTATTTCCATGGCAGATAAGGCGGTGAAAACTACAAGCCAGTCAACTGCTACAAAAATATTTTTTTAAAACATGAGAATTATTCGGTGAAGAAGAGGATAATCAGAAAGAGCAGTTTTTTTTCAATAAATGACTCTGTGCTGTATCTAATGATTATTCCAACCTAATCTACCAATTATTCTCAATTAATCCATTAACCACAATGTCAGAGATCTAAAGGAAAGTCAAAGTATCTTGTATTTTCTCAGTTAACATTCAAAACCCCAAAGTTGTTTATTTTTCTAGCATAGAAGACATAGAAAAACAGAGAACAGAAGACAGAAATGACCAAAATGAATCCCCAAACAGCTCTAAATCTTCCGTTTAGCTGCTGAGTTCATGTTATGTTAGCAAATGTTATTATTTTACAGACTGGCAGCACAGGCTGCTTCTCAGCTCTGAATCTCCAGAGAACCCTCTTAAGGTGATTAAGATACTGAAGCGATGTGCTCTAAAGTATAACTATGGGACTATTATTTACTATCAGCTTCCACTGGCTGTCTGCTAGTGCTTAACTGCTATCCAGCAGCTGTACCTGACAAGAAAATAACATGCAAAGCTACCTGATTCTTGGTCTCTCTGTTAGTTTCGCAAAAACGAGCGACTTTTTAAAATATTACAGTGGCATTTCTCTCCAATGGACCAACAAGCTGCAGCAACAGGACACACATGTCACCGTGGCAACATTGTGTTGTGGCTAAAACCCCTGTTCATGTGGAAGTCCCTGCACAATTCTGCATCTACTTGTTAAGAAACTTCCTGAGCGGGAGCAGAGCCTGGAGCCAGGTAAGAGGCAGGAACAACAGTCTGTGTAATGCACCTCAGCTGTGTTAACACCAGCAGCTCTGCGCGGCGACGGATCACTGAAGTGGTCATAAAAACAAAGCGAGCACAAACACAGGGCTGGGGGGGCAGCTGGTGGAGAAATGCAAAACTAGGATGGGGGTGACATATAGAGAAAGGAACTAGTGGCTGCATGAGCTGCCAAGAGTTTCCTCTCCACTGTACACGTGTTTGGGATTTACTGTCATTTTGAACTTCCCCTGCTCCTTTAAAACCTCAATAGGAAAACATGACAAAGGTTGTAGTGAGTTTGCACCTTTCTTTTAACTTAAATCTCCTGTCAATGAGCCAAGACTTCCCTCGGGATTATTCTATACACTGTGCAGCTTAGCCACATTAGCTTTAGCTCACAAGCCAGGAACAAAGCGAGTGCACCGGCCCATAGGCTAATATAATCAGGGTCATAACTTTCCCATCATTAGAATGTTACACATTGATGATGGATAGACTTAAGATATAAACTGTTAGCTTCCTTAAGCCCTCAAGTGTCCTCGTTTTGGGGCCAAGAGGACATTTCCTTTCCCTTTGCAAGAGAAACATTGACTCTGGTGTCACTGCATTTCTCTCTTAACGGCCACACGAGCTTGAAGGTGTCCATGCAAAGGTATGGGAACACCAGTGAAATCTTTACAATCATTTTGAGGTGGCAAACAAGAAACCCTGAAGGAATTTATGTGACATTGTAAAGCTGTGCAAAGCCATTGTGATGGTAAAAAAAAAGGCTAAAACTTTTCACTGAGCAATGACTTTATACAGGAATGTTTTCTATTGTTTGGATGCTTGTAACGTTGAAACTTCCTCATGCCTTCCTACGGGTTATATTTTTAACATCGGACGTAAACAGCTTCAAACAAAAATCTGAAGCATCCAGTCGTCCTTGAGATTTTTCGACGTTAACCCTATCTTCATCCACACCTCGTCCACGTGTGCACAGAGTCAGGATGTGGCTGAGCAGATCATACGGGTGTCACCTAAGATGACATGTTTATCAGCTGTGTGCATGGTAGAGATTACCTGATAACATCCTGGACTGGAGATGAATTCCTCTGAAGGTCACGTCAGTCAAGCCCACTCCTCTCCCCCCTTGACCCAAAGCATTTAAAGAAACAATTTGCTGCTGATCAGGGGATCCGTGTCGTGTTATTATCTAGTTAGGGCCAGTTAAGAGGCCACGTCTCTGAGGGCTGAGCCGAGCCTGTCAGGAAGGCGTCACTTTGCTGCCAATGGACCACAGAGGAGCTGACGGTCCAAAACTCTCTGCCACATGGACACTGAAGAAGACAAACATCGTCTCAAAGACGGACAGCAACACAAGTCACTTCACTGCCCTCCAGGTATTTCCCAGATCTGTCAACAAGCTCAAAAGCCTGCTGAGAGGAGACGCTGAATGCTTTTGTCAGAGTCTACCGGCAATATTTAGAAATCTATTATTAAGAGACCAAAATTGTTCTTACCAATTTAATGCTCGTATAAATATTATGAGGCGGCATTTATTAATGGAGACGTGATGACAGGTTCTTGCATCAGTTGTATAAAAGTTCAAATATAGTTTAGTCTGAATATAGCAGGGGAGCTGCACTATGCTATAACTTAACATGTGTTACTTTGGTGACAAAATTATTTACAATAAAAATGACACTGACAAGCACTTCTATGACGTTACTGTGAATTAGTCAAAAGTATAAGTAAGTGTGGTTTGATTATGTTTCTCTAGTATTTTTTATTTTAGATAGGAACTGTCGTCCTTATCAACTGCATGCAGAAACTTGCTTTTAGTGTTTAGGACAGACATTTTTATGTATGATAGTAAATAATCTGCATTTATCTAACACCGTTCAACCTGAGCTACGCTCTACAAAGCGCTTTATAATTTGTTTCTCAGAGGTTTGCACGAGAACCCTTCAGCACATGGAAGAACCACCGATCAAACCGTCAATTTTGTGGACAACCTGCTATGTGCTCTAATTTAAAAACAGAAGATACTTATAAATAATTGCTGATGTACTGACGTAACAGACAAACATGTGCAGTATCACGTATTGCCCTGTAAAATCTATTGTACTGTGTAAAGTCATGGTTTTCACACACATGTTGCGCAGCGATGCTTTGATTACAGTCAGCTAAGTAAAAACATAGTGGATGTCCATATGATTATCAAGCTATTTAATGCAAACTTTTGAAATGTCACCAAAAAATATGAAAAATCAAAATGCAAAGACTTGCTTCTATTAACTACTGTGGAGAGAAAATTAGACTGCGTGGTGTTGCCTGAAGGTGGCGGTAAAGGCCATAAACACAGCAGAAAAATCCAGGAACCAACTGCTAAAAAACTTAAAAGAAGAAGAAGAAACAAACTAAGCTTGTAAAATGTACCAGAGAAAAGTGGAGAAAAGTTGTCAAGAATTGTTTTCAAATAGGAAATTTGTAATTATTCTTTAAAGGTCAGCTGATATTAGTCATTATTAATGCTGCCCAGTGACGATGATGACAAAAAAAGAAGCAGAAGGTGATCAGTCAAACCACCTCAATGGAGCGTAAAAAAAAAATTGCAAGATTATTTACAATTTGCCTTATTTTGTGAACATTCTTCTAATGCAGTACTTCAAAAATGCATGACATTAAATCAAACATGGAGGCATGGCTACTGTTTACTTTACACTCCAACCTATATTCAAACTTTTGTTCAGATAAAGCAACAGGTTACAAGTTTATATTTCTCTTTACCCACAAAAAAGTTAATCAAGATGAAGATCTGTATGGCCAATCCTGGAGGCTTGAAACTAAAAGATTGTGCGATTTTGTCTGTGCGGAAGTGTTTTTCTAAAACAACCGCAACAACAATAATTCTGAAAACAGTGGTCATGTTGTTACTGGACTTCTGCTCCACTTTAAATAGCAAAGAGAAAAACAGAACTGATTGCAGTGTTAGCTGGTCCTGAGTCATTCACAGGGAAGACAATGATGTCGTGACACACACTGACCTATAATTGCCAACAGCAGAGTGCTGACGGTCAGTGATTGGCTGGTTCCTCAGACCCTGTGGCCGTAGAGGATGAGAGCCATCATGCAATTGCACAGGATCAGCAAATCACTGTCAGATGCCCACTGGCTGCACCACTCCAAATCAAAGCTATTTTCCCATTAGCATCACAGGGTTTACAGAAAACAATAAAAACACGATGGTTACAGTAAAAAGGAAAGAATCCTTTGGGCGTGTTTCAACAAAAAAGCGCTAATGTCTTACAAGAACAAAGAGCGTTTGAGTTTTCTCACAGCGCAGTCGTGAGTCCATTTAATGCATGAAAAGTAATAGGCAAATAAAGACATGCTTTGGCTTATGACTTTCATTCATTGAGTTTCACAGTAAAAGGCTGCGTTTGTACATGTCTAATAAATACATTAGTGCGGAGATGGAGACATCAGCTAGCCAGGAAGCGTTTGGGTGATGTCCAGGCATTTCTAATCTGCCAACACAGATTAGGTGAACTCTATTTAAACCATAATAGCAGATTTCCTTAAATCACAGCCAAAGCTCCGCAGTTTAACAAGCTTTTGAAGATGTTCTAGAAAACTGTTCCTATTAGCCCGTCAGGCGCTTTCTTATGTCTTAATGCAGGTCAGCTCCCAGACCTGCAGCTGCACACAGAAAGACAGACTGGGAGAAGGGGGGATGTGGAAGAAACCCAGAATCAGCAGCTCTCCCTCTGCCTCCTTTCTTATCTGCTCACACAGCCAGTGGAGAAGCACACAGACACTCTCAGACACAGCCAAGCTTTCCTGGCATTGCTTCCCCCCACTACAGAGAGATGAGTTTGTCCTCCCATCTACACCTCTGTGTGAAGCCCAACACACATCAAGCAGCAGCAGCAGCCACGAGCACGTTTAATTGGCCAGCTGTCTGAGTGGTCAGAGCTACTAATTACTTCAGAAGCGGCAGACAACAGTATTGCGACATTTTCTTAAGCCCTATAGCAGCACAAGTGTACATGAGGGTGCAAAAATGAGCCATATGCAAATATCAGCGAATTGTCCATGCCCCTACATCCCCACTGGAGCGAATCTGCACTTTCCCATTTCTCCTTCAGGACATTAATTGATTAAAAATTCAACATATGGTAATACAAAGCCTGTGAGTGAGGCTCAGCTTGCAGGCAATAGATGCAGTCGAGTCCCCGCTCTAAATGAAAGTGACGTCTTATCAACTCATTATCTGCACTCAGTTGTTTATCAAACACAAAGCCTGAAGACTTTTCTCTCCTTTGCTGCTGCTGCGTTTCTGTTAAAACTCTGCGAGCGTGCACGTAGACTTGTGTGAATGGGATGCAGACTTTCTGTATGCTACATGCTGTAGGTGACATCTCTGGCTAACGTTGCGTGTAAGGCTGGTAAACACAGACATCAGCAGTATACAAAGCACACTGACCGATGGATGCCACGGGGAGTCACAGTGGCGATGAGTCAGGAGGGCCGTAGGCTGGAGGAAATGATGAAGGGCCAGCAGGTTAATGCTGAAAAGAGCACACAGCACTTTTATATGAGACACTTACAAGTGTTGATTGTGGTTCAGTGCAATTCTGGTAAGCTGTGTCAGCTAAATGAGGCCTGATGATTATGCCAGATACATTTTAGACTGTGCTTGAGTCTTGCTTGACTTACTTTATCCCTAAAAAGTAGTCAGACCTCTAAAATTAAAGGCTCAACTTTACCGTCAGTGGACACACAATAGATAGAATAATGATAATAGTAGATAAGATGAATCCCAGGAAAATTTTAAAAACCCATAAAACAGTTTCACAAGCCTTTCAAAAATGCATTTCACATATCTTTTTGAATCAGCAGCGCTGTAAAAATATTAAAAAGTTTTTCTAAAATGTAAAAAAAAGTTATTTTTTTAAAAAAAAAAAAAATTTACTGTTATTTTGCAGATCTTGCCTTGTTTGTTAAGTTACACATATTAACTAACAAACTTGTGGGGGAAAAAGTATTTTTTGAATTTTAAATTGGGATTTAAAACAGTACAAATTAAAAAATATATTCCAGTATTTAACTGCAGTTTTTGAGAATATTACCGTTTTTATAGACAAACTTTGTTTTGTTTGATTACAAATAAAATTAGTAAAATCACAGAAAAAAATTATTATTTACATATCAACTTTAAAAAGGGCAAAAACTGTAAATATCATCCACATCAAATTTTATTTTATTTTTACATGATTAATTTCATCTTTACAAATTACAATTTGTTCATGAATATTGCATGATTATAAACTTCCTGTGTTTAAAATCACTATGAATGCAATTATTTTACAGATATTTACTGTTACGTGAAAGAAGAAATATCTATATTATGAACTGGAAAATGGTTAAAAAAATTAATATTGTTTTACAGATTTTCCTTGTTTTGTTGAATCCAACAAAATATTTTGTAAAATGAAAAAAAAAAAGTACTAATTTACATGCTGAGTCTGAAAAGGCATTGCAATGCACTGTATACAATGTCGGTCCGTGTATTTATCTGGCAGTTGGATTTTCCATATTGAAAAACAAAAAACGAGTGGTTATTTAATTTTCGCTTTAAAATAAAAAAATTAAAATTGAAATACAAGGCGTTTTTCCTTTTCATGATCAAAAAGGGATATACGAAATTTAAAAAATGCTTTGATTGTCATTTTATATTTAGAATAACAAAAAAATAAAATCAGTAAGAGATAGAAACGAAAAAATGTCATTTTTAAAAAATTTTCTGAGACCGGAAGTGGTCATCAGCAAGTGTGGAGCCAAACGACAACAAGATTCTCAGAGGGCGGAGCCAGAGAGCAGCGATTGGTCAGACCATAGATATCTATAGAAGACAGCGCGCTAGCGGATCTAGTCATCTATACATACATGGTCGGCAAGTCTGGTAGCATCTCTGGCTGCTGTTGACCTAGTTTTTGGAGTAAAACACGGTAAGAAGATAAATACTTCTAACCAGCAGCGTTGTTTTGTTGTATGTTAAGTCAGCGACTTGTGAAGAGTTGTGTTTTGTCGTGTTTGAGCAGTTGGTTCGGACGCGTTAGCTAGCTAGGCGGCTAAGTTAGCTAGCGGGCTAATTAACACAGGTGGCTAACTTACCTCTGAACACCTGTGTTAGTTGCTGCCGCAGCTGTCCGTGATGATTAGAATTAACTTCTCAACCTCTCCTAAGCTTTTAAAAAAGTTATTTTACTTTAAGGTTAACTGAAACCCGTTCAGCTGCACTGAAGTTTAACATTCAGCTGGTTTGAATTAAACCGCTGAACTTAACATTGCGCAACATGACCTCTCTGAATCTCCATAATTTCATTAAATTCCTTCTCTCTTCCACTTCTCAAGTTCAATCCAGTATATAAAGTGACATTAATAGTGAATAAACTAACAACCAGCCATTGTATTTATTTATTATTGCATGTATTTGTAGTAAAACATGAGTTGAAACATCCTACTTTCGGATCTAGAACTGCACAAGCCGTTCATTTTCAGTCACCTGACGAGTTAAACTCCCCTTTTTATGTGAGGTTGCAGCAAAAAGTCTAAGTTAACAAAGAAAGTTGTTTATAATTTGCGATACCTGTTATCTGTGACTGAGGCTTTAGTTTTTGTTGAGCCGATTTACACGTAGAAACTTTGTTCAGGAAGATTTCTCAGTAGCTCAGAGGACAGGCTGCTTTTTACACAACCTTGTAAGAGAATGTCTGTCAATGCTTTCAGCAGAATTTAGAAACACAACACTTCCTAAACAGATATTTTGAGGCTGAGGTTGAACGTTTGAGAGTATATCAGTGCGTTTCTTTGTGGTCTTTCTGTTTCTAGGTGGAAGCTGAATTAGTGAGGATGACTCCTGCTCCTGTCATCTCTAAGCTCCTCACACATCTTTACCTGCACATGAGGAAAATCACTCCTGTAGAATGCAGGTATGTTTGTCATTATTATAAAAAGATGTTGCCTGGTGACCTGTCAGAAACCCATTATACAGAGTCAGCCAAAATAATGTTTACAGACATCAGGAAAAGAAAAACTTGCATAAATATTTCAATACCAAGTTTATTCAGACATCACAAGATTAATCAAAGTTATCTTTGGCCTCTACAATTACAAGAGGTGCTCAAAGTGGTGGCCACTGGCTTCCAGACATTTCTGTTCTGTTGTAGACGTCACTTGTTGATGCTCCATTCATGAGGGTAATGCCATCTGTTGGGAAAACATCGTACAACAGGACACAGAGTTATCGTGATTTGATCAAACTTAGAAAGAGGAATCTATATGTATAGAAGTACTTATACAAATGAAATATTTAGAAAACTTTTTCTTTTCCTGATGTGTGTACATTATTTTGGCTGACTCTGAACTTAATGAGAACAAAACTGTCATTTAATTGTTGCTCTGAAAGCTTCTTTAGTGAAAACCGGCTGGTGTTCTGCTTTGAAACAAACTGCTGTTGAGGTCTGTGTTTTTAGGTTTAACCCCACAGTTTCTGAATGAACTGATAGTTTGTTTTTTTCCTGATCAATGTGAACGTTATAATTGACAGTAACATTTACTGATCATATAATCAGCATGACAATATAACAGTATAACATTTTGACCACCTGACTAATACTGTGTTGGTCCCTTTATGCTGCTAAAACTCCTCTGACCCAGTGGTTCATCAGAACCTCTGGGGATGTCCTGTGGATTCTGTGGATCCTGTGGGTTGCAGGGTGGGTCCTACCTAGACCAGGCTGATCCTGGACCATCCCACAGATGCTCCATCAGATGTGGATGTGGGGAGTGTGGAACCCAGGTGAACAGCTTAGCTCTGTCGTGTTCCTCGGACCACTCCTGAGCAGTTTAATTTGTCCTGCTGAGGGTGACAGCTGGCATCAAGGACTGCTGTTGCCATGGAGACTAGGGGGTTGTTTGTCTTGCAGTGTTTAGGTGGTGGTACATGTCAAACATCCACATGAACGTCAAGGTTTCCCAGCAGAACGTTGCATTAGAACAAGATGATGGATGTTGTTCTCTTCAGCTGTCAGTGGTCAGAATGTTGTGGCTGATCGGTGGATCTGTCTGCCTTTACTCTGACATCCAGAGTTATACAAAAGTGTAGTATGTGTGCAGTGCAGAAGAGATTTACTTTATTGGATGCAGTTTTAGTGGTCCCATCAGAGAAAATCATATCCATAAATAGATTTTTATTAATTCCAGGGCTGGTTCTGTAAATATTATAATAAGAACTACATCAGAGAATTCTTTGTCGCAGTTGGAATTTTGCAGACTGAGAGATGGTTGAGAAGGTTTGCAGTTCTTGTTTTAGCAAAATATGTTATAATAGAAGATCTTTATTGTCATTGTACATGAAATTATCTGCAAACCAGCAAAGTGCATCAGTCTGAGGTATCTAAAAATAAATAAGTAAAGAAAAATGCTTCTAAAGCCAATAATAAACAGAATATTTTGAGGGAATATTCTAAAAAGGAAAGACAAGCTCCATTCTCACTCCTCTCAGGATAAACTGTCATTAAAATTGACTTTAAATTTAGCTTCAACACAAGATAAAAACATTTACTTTCATAACTGATATTGTCATGTTTTAATAAAGTTCATGCTACTTTTATAAAATGATGAAAGTGAATAAATTGTATTTCTGTGATCTGTGTTTGATTTCTGTCTTTTCTCCTGTCATCCAGATGTTCAGAGGGAGATGATGCCACATCTGGTCCAGCTGATGGAAGGTCTTGAAGTTCTCTGACTGGCCTCGACTGAAGATGGTCGTCTCACTGGATTTAAGGTTCAGATGCTCAGTAACAAACTCCACCAATGAGCCAACAGGGAAGCTTTAGGTTTATTAAATGTTGCTATGAAGGTATCGCTGTTTTTCTTTGTGAATGCAATGTGCTCCAACTGAAACTTGAATTAGAACTTAGAAGTAAATCCTTCCATCTGAAAGGATTTAGTTGCATTAATAACCTCATAACATTCTAATTTTTATTCCAATCTTGGTTGGAAATAGAATCTCTGTATTGATTCAGGTAAAAACTGAACTTCACAGCATGTTGGAGCAAAACAACCAGATGAAAACTGTGATGGTGTTGGATTGTCAGACCGTAATGTTGCAGCTCAAAGCAGCTTTTCTATCTCAGTTCATTCTGACATTCAGCTATGAATCAACACAGCAGATGGTGATCCATGCTGTGGAAGTCTCACATCTCCTGATTTAATGGAGCTGCTTTGCACTTTTTACACTGTTTATTCACCAACACTTTATTTTAAAAAAGTCCCATCTAGTTTTTATGAGGAATGTGATGTTTTAATTTCTCTGTGAATAACTGCAGTCTAATGCAACAGCTGGAGTTGTAACATCTGTCCTGATATTGATCATGAAGTATTGATCAGAATACTTATGGTCAGCAGTCATTCCTGAAGTTTTACATTAAAATCTTTACTTGTGTTGTGAACTTTGGTAAGAAGCAGAAACCTTAGCGTTGCCATGGATACATGAGTGTTAAATTCTGTCCATGTTTCCATTTTGGGAAATTCAGTCCAGCAGATGAGTTTGTTTTTACTGCCAGCTACCATTCAGTCTGAGATATTAAGAGTAAATAAATGTGCATGATGTGGAAATGAACAGATTTTATTTTTATTTATTCCTACAGCGGATGCATATAAAGATCCAGGATGTGGAGGAATTTAGTCTCACAACCACAGACGATAAATATTATCAGAAAGTCGGGTTATTGTTGTTTATCAGCACAATACAAAAAGATTCATGTTAGAAATATTCCAGTTAAGACTCTAGAATATCAGGATTTATGTAAATTTACCTCAATAATATGAATGTTCAGGTTAAGATTGTACAGTGATATTTATTATGTAAGTTTAACTGATTAAAGTCTATGACTCTGCACTAAAATATTATTTAAATTGACATCATTATTATAATATTTAGGGTCAGACCCTACAGTATTGAGATTAAGAAATCAAATATTCTATAAAGTGTAAATACACTGAACTAATTTGGATATATTTAAGTGAGACTCTACAATATTATTTGACACAAATCTATCTAAATCCAAATTTTAATCATTTTTACTCCAAACATTTACTGGACTGATTTAAATATTAAAATCACTCCTTTCTAATCCTCTGCTGTACGTTCAAACCTGAGGCCTTAAACAGAAACACACAAGTATCTGATTGAAGGAACTTCTGCAGAGTCCTGGTTCCAGAACATGATGATAGAATTATAGACAAACTTTAACAAAAGCTGCCTGAGAGTTTACAGGTTTTTATGTTGGATTTCTTCAGTAATTTAATGAGAGTTATCAGCAATAATCAAGTGTTCATTTGATGAATTTCATTTCCTAAAACATCCAGAATTGGAGCTCATATCTTTGGCAGTTGTAAAGTTTCTGCTCCTTCAAAGTTCACAACACAATGAATGAATTCCTAAAACACTCTCAATGCTGGAGAGCGTTTGTGATGCTGAAGCAGTGACCAGTTTTTCTGTTTCTTCTTCTGGAGATGCACAATGAGGGACGTCTGCAGAGACTGAGAAAGAGTCTCACCACATCCTGACATGAGGAAAAAGACTTTACTGAAGACTACAATGAGAAAAACTATCAGACAGCAGACGGCTGCATTCAAGGTGAGCTCTGAACATTTGATCTGGAACAGGAATTCAATAACGGCAGCATGAGCTTCATTTCAGTCTGTAGCTGCTGAATTCATGGATGAATCATCTGGCACTAGAGAGGAAGACCATCAAACATCCACGTCAGCTGATGGAGGTCCAAGAGTCTCACCAAACAAACAACCTACAGAGTGAAGACCTCTAACCTGATTGGACGGCTTCCTATTCAGCCACATGTGTGAACAAATGCCTCTAAGTTAATTTGTTTTCTAAAATAAATCTAGTTTGAGTCCTAATCTATGCCTGAGTGTTTGCTTCTTTACTCTGCTGTTAACAGTTTAGGCTGTTAGATTGTTCCAGATAAGACAAGTACAAGATACTCCAGAGCTGTTCTACCACGAGCCTGACAGGAAGAACTCCAACAGCTACTGAATGTTCCTGTGGTTCCCTCAAGGCTTACAGGAGGAGTCCTACGAGGACGAGCCGGTCCACCTGATGGAGGCCAGTTGCTGCGGTTCAAAGCCAACACTGACTACGTGGACTTCTACTGGACCACATGGAGGCCTTCAAACCGGACCAACAAGTTCAGCGACTCCCCGACTCGTGGGTCTGAGGACGCCGCCGAGCCTCGGCCCAGCTGGCCTCCTGTCTGTGGGTGTTTGAGTGCTGAGAGGTTTGTGGATGCATGTGAACGTGTCTGTGTTGAAACAGCAGCTTTGGACTCAGTAACGCCAGGAAAAACCAAGAGCTCCTTTATTTGTGACTTCCACTAAAAAACTGATGAAAATAAGTTTGTCAGGGGTCTGACTGATAACAGATTATTAAATAATGGAAATAATCATTTAAATATTCCTTAAAACAATCCTTTTAGGTCTACATTTCCTTTACACTGACTTCTTGGTATATGTACAAGTATTTTGGGTGGAATATACCATTAAGCCCAATGTTCAAGGGTTCTTCTGGGAATACACCATTAAACCAACCTTTTAGGTAAATGTTCCAGGATGTTGGGTAGAATATACCATCAGATAAACCTTTTAGGTCTACATTGGAAGATTTTAGAGTAGAATATTACTCCAAACTATTCTTTAGGTCTACATTTAAGGTGGAATACTCCTTTACACCAAGATTTTTTGGTCTACGTTGAAGGTTGAATATTCCTTTGAACAAACTTTTTAAGTTTATGTTCAAGGATGTTGGGTGGAATATACCATCAGACCAACCTCCAAGGTCTACAGCAGTGAATTTTAGGTGGAATATACCATTAAACTCACCTTTTAGGTCTACATTGAAGGATTTTAGGTGGAATATTCCTTTGAATGAACTTTTTAAGTTTATGTTCAAGGATGTTGGGTGGAATATACCATCAGACCAACCTCCAAGGTCTACAGTAGTGAATTTTAGGTGGAATATACCATTAAACTCACCTTTTAGGTCTACATTGAAGGATTTTAGGTGGAATATTCCTTTGAATGAACTTTTTAAGTTTATGTTCAAGGATGTTGGGTGGAATATACCATCAGACCAACCTCCAAGGTCTACAGTAGTGAATTTTAGGTGGAATATACCATTAAACTCACCTTTTAGGTCTACATTGGAGGATTTTAGGTGGAATTTTCTTCCAAACCATCTTTTAGTCTACATGTAAGGATGTTTAGGATGGTATATTCTTCCAAACCAACTTCTCAGGTCTACATTTCAGGTGGAATATTCCTCCATACTAACTTTTTTGGTCTACATTGAAGGAGTTTTTCTAAACCACCCTTTCAGGTCTATATTTGAGGTTTTAGGTGGAATATTCCTTTTAACCAGCCCCTCAGGTCTCTGAGGATTTTGGATGGAATACTCGGTTAAACCAACATTTTAGGTGCATGTCCAAGGATTTTTGGTGGAATGTTCCTTTAAGGTGGATGTGTGAGGACCTTGTAGGTGGAATACTTCCTGAAACCAACCTTTTAGGTCAACATTCAAAGATTTAAGGTGGAATATTCCTTTAAACCAACCTGAATTTCATGTTTTGATCATTATCAAGTGAGAAACCTCAATCCAGACTCCTCATAATGACGTTTGAGATTTATGCTGCTGTTATTTGTTTAGTCCAGACTAAATGACAGAAATCCACAACTGTAATTTTATTTCAGGACTCGGTTATTAAATGTCAAAACAATCCATGTGACTCTAAAAACTCAACAGCTTTACAAACTCTAAGATTAAACTCTCCACAAGGATCCAAAATAAGTTGGACTTCTACATGAGAGCTTTAATTATTCTTCATCTACTTCCTGAAAAGTTTGGTCAATAAAAAAGACAAAAACTAATATTTTCAGCTGAACTAAAGACAGACTTTGTGATTTTTCTGCTCACATGTTGTGTTGTTGTAAACTTCCTCTTTCAAATAAATATCCTCCTAACCCCCTGGAAACCAGCGTTTGTCCTGTTTTTGTGTTGCTCCTCGGCGACCCTAGACAGCCGGGTCATAATGTTTTTTGAGCAACACACCATACTATGACGTTTTTACAATGATGGTTCTACTATGGAACCAGTTTGACATGTTCAGGCGTTCTTTGTGTGAAAACTCAGAGATTTCAGGTATCAGAAGGTGGTTTTCAACTTTCTTTGTTAACTTTCTGCTTCAACTTTAAACTAAATTTCCTTCACTAACCCAGCCCTCTGGACTTCCAGTAAGCTGTGTTCCTATTGGCTGTCCAGGTGGCTGCTTGGTGTTATCAGGAACACCTGAGCAGCTCAGTGTCTTCCTGCTTTATTTAGCTGCAGACAAACATTTCCTCTGCTTCTCTTCACCACTGAACCGGGTTTGGCTCCGTTGCTTTAGTTTGTTCTTTAGGCGTTGGCTTGCAGCTTCCAGCAGTAAAATCGTCTTTAATGTGTTTCTTGGTGTGTTTTAGGGCTTTGTACTGGATAGTTGTCTTGGTAAATGTGGTTCTTTAGCCACAGTTAGCACATGGTGCTAATGTGTGCAGTGATTAGTGGATTTGGTGCAGCTGAGTTGTGTCTTTATCTTGGCTGTAGTGAGTCTTTAGAGGTTTTTGGTCAGACACATTCTGTATTCTTGTTTGAGAACCAACGTTGGTTGTCCAGAAGGTAAGAGTTCCTGTCCTGATTCTCTGTTCTCAGAGGTTCTCTGGTAGGCTGCAGGAGACTTTAGCGTTTGGGTTGTGCTAGTTTGGTTTTTGTATGGTTTCATTTGGACGACTATCTTGAGGCCCCTCCATGTGGTTTAGTGAGGTTTTCTGGAACAGTTCTACAAAGCAACCTGCAGCAGAAGAGACTTTGAGAGTTTTTAGGAAGTTCTGGAGAGCAGACTTTAGAGCAGCAGAAACATTTGTCAGCAGTTTGAGCAGGAGAAGGTGAGCTTCAGAGTAGAAATGAGACAGAAACCTTCTTGACCCGTGTGGTGAGGTCCTGTACCAAGAGTTTGAGCAGGTTGTGAAGAGTCTGTAGTTCTTTGGTCTGAAAGCACAAGAAGAGTCGACTCATTAAAGGAGAAAACAGGAGATATTGTTGGTTCTTCTGTCACTCTGCAGTTTCCAGTTTCCTTAGACTGAATATCAAGTTTATATTTTAAATGATTTCCCATGTGAGCCCAAGAAGACTTCAATAAACTCCCTCCATCCCCTGGACACAACACATTTTATTACCATGTTAAATCTTTTTTTTAAATATGTTTTTGAGTTTTAATCATAGTTTTAGCATAGTTTTTTTCTCTTTGCTTGTTTAGTTTTGTCATCTGTGTGAAAGGTGCTAAACAAATAAAGTTGAATTGATAAACTGAATAATTGACTAACTCATGATTGTGACAACAGAAGTATTTTCATTGTGATTTAAGGGTTTGTTTCATTTTTAAGGTTGGGGTTAAAATCTTGACAGAAAAAAAGATTAAAGAAATAAACTACATTTAAAAAAAGCAATTAAATCAAAGGAAAAAACATTTAATACAGTAAAACTTTTAAAAAGAAAATTAAACATTAAATACAATTAAATTATATTAAACAGACAAAATATTTAATTAGATAATTAAACAGAAGATACAAAACATGTAATTATGAAATTAAACAAATTTTTTAAACAAAAATATTAAACATTAAAGATGAAATATTTTAGATAATTAAACATTTAAAAGTACAATTAAACAAGAATATTAAACATTTAAAAAATACAAAACATTTAATTAGATTATTAAACCTTTAAAAAGACAAAACATTTAATTAAAAAATTAAATGTTTAATTAGAAAATTAAATCTTAAAGACAATAAAACTTTAAATAGGAATTAAACAGAAAATACAATGAAGCATTTAAAAAGAAAATTAAACATTAAAAGGTGGTAAAACATTTAAAAAGAAAAACCTTAAAGATTTAATCGAAAAATTAAACATTGGGAAAGAAAAGGAAATTTTTCAAACAAGCCGATAAAACATTTGAAAAAAAAACAAACATTAAAAAGACAAAACATTTTGAAATCAAATCAGACATTAGAAAAGAATAAAAGGTGAGAAAAGAGCAAAACTAAACATTTAAGAAGAATCAAACTAAAGACAAAACATTTGAAAAGACACCAGTTAGACTTTAGAAGATCAAATTAAACAGAAGAGACAATAAAAGATCAAAAAGAGCAAAAACAGATAAAGTCTTAAAGCGTTTTCTAGTCTGAAATGAAAACATCAAGTTGTTTCTTCAAACATTTCCTCTTTCTATGTTCTTGGTTTGATTGTGGACAGATTTACTAAGAACTCATTTCAGAAAACTGCTTTCCAGATAAAGTCTACTAGTAGTTGAAGGCATCGATCAAACTAATGTTACCTTCTGATCTCCACAAACTTTACTGTTCAGTGAAGAGAATCAAAGTTTGTTGAGGATTTCTAAAAAACCCACAGGTGAAGGTCTGAGAAGAACTCAGATGGATGATCTAAATGTGAAATCAAGACTCATGGTCACAAGTTTTAAGGCTTCTGTTAACCAGAAAGTTCAAACTAACAGAGAAGTACTGAGAAACTTTTAAGATTTCAGTCCTCAGACTGTCTGAAGGTTCAAACTAACAGAGAACT